>NC_068323.1:7709864-7806566 GCF_025860055.1 Xyrauchen texanus
GCTAGATTATGATTGGATGAGATCCCTGATTTGATTGAAGGCATGGACCTACTAGGAGTCTCCCTGCGAGAACTACCGCTTATGCTTCCATTTCTTTGCATGAGCATGTGTTTCCAGTCTCCTGCATTCGGATGAGTTTGAATTGGAGTGAATGGCATGCAAAGTTCAGTGTGAATGCACCTCTAGGGGTGGAGAAAGGTTTAGGGCCTTGATAGTCTTAGGTAGACAGACCTTTGTCTAAAATGGCCGGGTTATAAGAGATATACGATACTGTAATAAAAAAATACAGAAAACACTCAGGAAAATTGCAGATAATGTGTGGATAGTCTAAGTACAGCACAGAAAACCCCAACACAGAGAATTTCACATCATAACTAAGTAAACAATGTAGACTATGCAACTCTGCTTGCAGATTTTCATTTTACTTTCTGCCATGTTTCTCAAATAAAACTGTGAATATCTTAAAGATTTTATGTCACTATCCTGGCAAACTTGGGCAACTCTGTTGTGATTATTTTTCTTTAAATGCACTCATTGTATCAACGTGGAACCTTGTGAACATGACTCTGTTTCCAGGTGGACTAATAAAAGTCCTCTACTCATGGAAGCTCCATCTGACCAGCCAATAAATTTAGGGCTGATTAACTTCAGAATGTGTTTAGTTTTTAAAGATAGATCAGACGCCAGATCACAGACAGGGGTTGTCTGTGGGTGTGCCGTCTGAGGCTGTTTTTCAATATGGGTTCTTATCTCATCATCCTCTGCCGATGTTCAATTCAAATACTCAAGAACGCAAGTACCAAATTACCCGGATGTGTTCGTATTCAGTGTGAAAATCGAAGATGCATCAAATGGTGACTTGCACTCAAGAACTCATTTGAAATCCCAGAAGTCATAGCAGCACTAATGTGGCAGACAGAGAACATTTAGCATTGTATTTTACCTCAAGAGTTTCCCGCTGTAAGCTTGCAAAGTCTGATGGCTCAGGAGAGTCTTAATAGTCCATCAACTTTGGTGTTTAGTTGGGCATCGTTTTAATAAAGTAATATACACACTGAGGAAACAAGTTTTAACGATGGAGAGGGGAAACGGAAAGTGATGCTCCGTCATGCTACCTAGAGCATTTAAATATTGCCGCCACACGCTCTGACGTAGGTACACTTTGACCAATGACAATTTTAGAGAAATGCGAGTCCACACCCTCCACACGGAGCTCATGCATTCCTCGCCGTCTATGGATCTTTTATAGTGTAGAGGCAAGGCTCCTTCAGCCATGGTCCCCAAAAATGCTGCTGTTTTCCCGTAAAAAATATCTACGCCGTCATGTGGACTTCAGTTATCAGAGATTGTTCGGCTGTCTTTTAAGGAATATGTTTTCAAGTTCTGCTTTCCTATATCTATATATTTTGATCGCAAATGGTAAGTCGGATTTCAGTTCGGCAAATGACCGTAGTATAGATATTTTGCGGTTTGAAATTAAGACTTCTTTTGGCTGTAAATTTGCAGTGTGCTGACATAGTCATGTATTAATCATGTATGCAAATAGTCATGTATTAATCATGTATGCAACTAGTCATGTATTAGGCCTATTGCTGTTTTTCATCACGACTTTTTAATGTTAAGTGAACCGTCGTTACGCAGTCGGTCGGTACAATATTGCGACTATTTATTTTATAATGCATCATTATCCAGGAGTTGAACACCTAGAATAGTGAAACCACTCTCATCTGGACTAGTCTCATCTGGACTAGTCTGATCTGGACTAATCTGACCTGGACTAATCTGATCTGGACTACTCTCATCTGCGATTTATTTTTTTCTCACTGTAGTTTTTGTAAACATTTGTAAAGTCCACGAGTCGGAAAAGCTTTAAGTTGTTTAAGATCGACGCAGACCAACAAAATATAAAAAATCAGCAAATATCTCCACATTATTACATTTGTGTGTTTGTTTGTTGTTTAAATGCTAAAAAGTATAAAAACTCAATCTCTACTACTTTTCGTAACAAATTATTAATAACACAACTCGGCCTACTCTCTGATGTACATAATATAATGCTTGTTTAACCAACATTATTGGTATTTTTGCTGTTTTATTGGCTTATTCACCCAAGATAACTTCGACATAGCCACATAGTTCCTCGCAGCAATTTGGGCGCAACACTGGATTTACTTTATTTGAAATCTCTCTCTGTTTTTAGATGTTTTGAGTGATAATTCAGATGAACTGAAGACAGTTTTGGAGGGAGATTCTGTCACTCTACACACTAATATTACTGAAGTAAAGAGAGATGATCTGATAATGTGGAGGTTTGGACCTCGAAACATTAGAATAGCTCAATTAATTAAAAGTGACCAAATAAACTTTATATCAGTCAGTAATGATGAAATATTCAGAGATAAACTGCAACTGAACAATCGGACTGGATCTCTCACCATCAAGAACATCACAATCACTCATACTGGACTTTATCAGCTTGAGATCATCAACAATGGAGGAACTTCAGTCAAAAGATTCAGTATTACTGTATATGGTGAGTGCTCTACAATCATGTCACATTACAGCTTTTTTTGTGTAGTTAATGACTTTAATCACTGACTGACCAAATGGATAAGACAATAGTGAGTGGAAGGTAAAATAGGTCTATAGTTCAATGCCATTACAGAAAACAAAGATTTGAATGGATTATCTGTCAGTTATACTGGGACATGGGGAAAAGTGATGCATGTAGTGTCATTATTACTCAAAGAAGTACCATATGGTATAACAGGCATTTTACTGTCTGTCAACAGGATTGATGCTCAGTAATATTTTTGAGCCCCATAGTGAAATAAACTGGTGGATTTTAACCTCCAATAGATTTTATCATGGAAATGTTCAGAAATGGACAACAGCCAAGTGAGTTCGTAGTTTGGTAATAGAGGCTTTCTGACTAGTTTCTTCACGTGTTTGCAATCTCGTGAACTGGTTTCGTGCTGGCCAATACAGACAAGTAAAACCAGTCTAAAGGGGTAGTTCACCCCAGAAGTGTAAATCAATCTTTAACTCTGATGTAGTTCCATATTTCTTACATGTAAAAGATGAAACTGTAAAGAATGTTCTGGTGGTGGTTGTTGTTTTTTCCTGCAATTACGAACAAGCTTCAAGCTTAAATATGGGCACAAAAGCACCATAACGGCATAAAAAATGTGTTCAAAAAATGTGTTTCTGAGTCTTCTAAAACCATACAATAGTCTTAATTGTTTTGGGTAGGGATGTGCCTGAACCCGAATACCTTTTTGGGAAAGGCATGAATGAAGACTTCAAAACAAATAATGAATTAATATTCAGAAGACTGATCATCCAACGAGGAGAGGAATTAAGCAATATTTTAAATAAACCTATCGAACATGACGGTGTAAACCTTATGAATGATTATGCGCATGGTGTTATTTCAAGTTCATTGGATGGCCACAGACTCGTTTCAGTCTCCAATAATTGTTCGGGTCTCAGAAATCAAATCTTGTTATGAGTATCGTTAACTAAGATTCTACATTATACATATTTTCCACTTTTTAAAATGCCTGTTAATACATAAAAATCAAATGTTTCACACAATTCACATGAAAGGATTCATAAGCCAACATGAGTGCAACATTCCTGACCGGAGCTCGTCTGCACGTCTCTTAAAGCTGATCACATTTACATCCATATCGCCAATGAAGGTAATTACATGTTTATCCTTTATCCTCAAACAGTTTAAATGCCCCAAAGAGGTTTAGATACTTGTAAATCTATTCAGAATATTCATGGACACTGAGATTGCGGAGAAACAAAAACATGTGCTTTTGTCACTTTTCTCTTCTAGAAATATAGAGGCTCGCTTTTGCTATTTATTCCACTGTATTTCACTCATTCTGCACAATAATGATGTCCTCCACATTATGTTAAAATACACATGTGCACACAAAATAAGCCTCGAGTGTAGCCTACCATAAAACTTTCTGTTGAAGATTTACGGTGCTTTCACCTGTTTATAGGCTTAATTAATTTTTTTCTAATTTATTTTAATGTTTGTATTTGTAGATGATTTAATATTCACTGCAAAATGTGTGCTTGACCTTTCACAATTGCTTGACACCTCGTGCCTCCAGAAACCCGAGCTTAAGAAGCAGAGGCTAGATTATGATTGGATGAGATCCCTGATTTGATTGAAGGAATGGACCTACTAGGAGTCTCCCTGCGAGAACTACCGCTTATGCTTCCATTTCTTTGCATGAGCATGTGTTTCCAGTCTCCTGCATTCGGATGAGTTTGAATTGGAGTGAATGGCATGCAAAGTTCAGTGTGAATGCACCTCTAGGGGTGGAGAAAGGTTTAGGGCCTTGATAGTCTTAGGCAGACAGACCTTTGTCTAAAATGGCAGGGTTATAAGAGAGATACGATACCATAATAATAAAAATACAGAATACACTCAGGAAAATTGCAGATAATGTGTGGATAGTCTAAGTTCAGCACAGAAAACTCCGGCACAGAGAATTTCACATCATAACGAAGTAAACAATGTAGACTATGCAACTCTGCTTGCAGATTTTCATTTTACTTTCTTCCATGTTTCTCAAATAAAACTGTGAATATCTTAAAGATTTAATGTCACTATCCTGGCAAACTTGGGCAACTCTGTTTAAATGCACTCATTGTATCAACGTGGAACCTTGTTAACATGACTCTGTTTCCAGACGGACTAATAAAAGTCCTCTACTCATAGAAGCTCCATCTGACCAGCCAATAAATTTAGGGCTGATTAACTTCAGAATGTGTTTAGTTTTTAAAGATAGATCAGACGCCAGATCACAGACAGGGGTTGTCTGTGGGTGTGCCGTCTGAGGCGGTTTTTCAATATGTGTTCTTATCTCATCATCCTCTGCCGATGTTCAATTCAAATACTCAAGAACGCAAGTACCAAATTACCCGGATGTGTTCATATTCAGTGTGAAAATCGAAGACGCATCAAATTGTGACTTGCACTCAAGAACTCATTTGAAATCCCAGAAGTCATAGCAGCACTAATGTGGCAGACACAGGACATTTAGCATTGTTTTTTACCTCAAGAGTTTCCCGCTGTGAGCTTGCAAAGTCTGATGGCTCAGGAGAGTCGTAATAGTCCATGAACATTTGTTGTTTAGTTGGGCATCGTTTTAATAAAGTAATATACACACTGAGGAAACAAGTTTTAACGATGGAGAGGGGAAACGGAAAGTGATGCTCCGTCATGCTACCTAGAGCATTTAAATATTGCCGCCACACGCTCTGACGTAGGTACACTTTGACCAATGACAATTTTAGAGAAATGCGAGTCCACACCCTCCACACGGAGCTCATGCATTCCTCGCCGTCTATGGATCTTTATAGTGTAGAGGCAAGGCTCCCTTCAGCCATGGTCCCCCAAAATGCTGCTGTTTTCCCGTAAAAAATATCTACGCCGTCATGTGGACTTCAGTTATCAGAGATTGTTCGGCTGTCTTTTAAGGAATATGTTTTCAAGTTCTGCTTTCCTATATCTATATATTTTGATCGCAAATGGTAAGTCGGATTTCAGTTCGGCAAATGACCGTAGTATAGATATTTTGTGGTTTGAAATTAAGACTTCTTTTGGCTGTAAATTTGAGGTGCGCTATCATAGTCATGTATTAATCATGTATGCAAATAGTCATGTGTTAGGCCTATTGCATGTTTTTCATCACGACTTTTTAATGTTAAGTGAACCGTCGTTACGCAGTCGGTCGGTACAATATTGCGACTCTTTATTTTATAATGCATCATTATCCAGGAGTTGAACACCTAGAATAGTGAAACCACTCTCATCTGGACTAGTCTCATCTGGACTAGTCTGATCTGGACTAATCTGACCTGGACTAATCTGATCTGGACTACTCTCATCTGCGATTTATTTTTTTCTCACTGTAGTTTTTGTAAACATTTGTAAAGTCCACGAGTCGGAAAAGCTTTAAGTTGTTTAAGATCGACGCAGACCAACAAAATATAAAAAATCAGCAAATATCTCCACATTATTACATTTGTGTGTTTTTGTTTTAAATGCTAAAAAGTATAAAAACTCAATCTCTACTACTTTTTGTAACAAATTATTAATAACACAACTCGGCCTACTCTCTGATGTACATAATACAATGCTTGTTTAACCAACATTATTGGTATTTTTGCTGTTTTATTGGCTTATTCACCCAAGATAACTTCGACATAGCCACATAGTTCCTCGCAGCAATTTGGGCGCAACACTGGATTTACTTTGTTTGAAATCTCTCTCTGTTTTTAGATGTTTTGAGTGATAATTCAGATGAATTGAAGACAGTTTTGGAGGGAGATTCTGTCACTCTACACACTAATATTACTGAAGTACAGAGAGATGATCAGATACTGTGGAGGTTTGGACCTCGAAACACTCGAATAGCTGAAATCTTTAAAAGGGACCAAATAAACTATATACGGGTCAGTAATGATGAAATATTCAGAGATAAACTGCAACTGAACAATCAGACTGGATCTCTCACCATCAAGAACATCACAATCACTCATACTGGACTTTATCAGGTTGAGATGATTCGAAGTGGAGGAACTTCAGTGAAAAGATTCAGTGTTACTGTGTATTGTAAGTACTGTATGAATCATGTCACATATTTTTTTTCATAGTTAATGGCTTTAATTCCTGACCTATCTCAATCAACACTACCAATCTGGCTATAGATGCAGGACTGTTGGGTATTGTTGCCATGAAGCCCTGAAGACTTGCATTGAACAGAGTTGGTGAAACTACACATTTCTCCAAAAAGCATTAGTTTGCTATAAGAAAAAGTGTAGTCTACTCGGTATTCCTTGGGCAATTACATTTCTTTTTTTCAAGCTTTAATTTATCTATTTGTGTTAAGACAACATGAATATTTTTAGTTAGTTGAAACTGGGCATTGGATTTCCCAGAATGCATTGCATGGCACTTGACCGGGATAATACATGTTAAATTTAAGTGTTATATAATGTGTCGTTGTGCAAGATAAATGTAAAAGGGAAGACTTGATAGTGTTGAAAGTCTTGTAGTGTTATTTAGAAGAGTTTCTGTTATGTTGGAGTTTTGGGCACACCGTTATGGTGAATAGTGGGCTTGAGTTTAGATTAAGGGCCGGTAGAAATTAAGAATGTTTCATTTTGCTTTACTCATTGAGAAATTGCTAATCAAAGCATCATGTTATCAATTAACATGCGTTCTGTATTCTATCATTCACTGTACTAACTTATTGTCACGGTCCTGTCACATTGTAAGGTTGGGTTTCTGCCTGACGGGACAGTATCATCCCCTCTCATATTTTGTGTACCCGCTTTGTTTGAGCGCACGGATCCAGTTGTTAGTGACCGTTGTGCTCGAGTTACTGCCGTGCGCCTTCTGGTGATGTCATGGTCCTGTCACCTGCCAGGTTGAGTTTGTATAAAGAGGACCGTGGCATCATTGTTCCCTCTCTGTTTTACAGCAAAGGAAAGTTTACATCTAACGTCAAACTACATTAACATAGACACTATCACATTGAACAATCCTACATCGGACATGACACACGAGGGGATTTAAATACATATAAGCGGGAAACAAACAAACTGGAGGTGCCGCTCGCATATGAAGGTTGTCATTGTCAGCTTTCCCATAGAAACAATCAGGGTTCCCGTGGAAATAATCAGGGTTCCCGTGGAAATAATCAGGGTTCCCATGGAAATAATCAGTGTTCCCATGGAAATAATAAGGGTTCCCATAGAAACAATCAGGGTTCCCATAGAAACAATCAGGGTTCCCATGGAAATAATAAGGGTTCCCATAGAAACAATCAGGGTTCCCATGGAAACAATTAGGGTTCCCATGGAAATAATCAGTGTTCCCATAGAAACAATCAGGCTTCCCATGGAAATAATTAGGGTTCCCATGGAAATAATCAGGGTTCCCATAGAAACAATCAGGGTTCCCATGGAAACAATCAGGGTTCCCATGGAAACAATTAGGGTTCCCATGGAAATAATAAGGGTTCCCATAGAAACAATCAGGGTTCCCATGGAAACAATCAGGCTTCCCATGGAAATAATTAGGGTTCCCATGGAAATAATCAGGGTTCCCATAGAAACAATCAGGGTTCCCATGGAAATAATTAGGGTTCCCATGGAAATAATTAGGGTTCCCATGGAAATAATTAGGGTTCCCATGGAAATTCTGATTCTGCTTGCCAGCGGCACCTGAAACACATAACGGCAAGGGCCGTAGATTCCAGGGAGATGGGGGGAGTTATTAATAATCAAAACAAGCAAGTACAATGTTCAAGACAAATCTACCCCATTGGGCAAAACGTAAACACACTTTGACCAAAACAGACAGGGAACAATGATGCCACGGTCCTCGTCAGAACCATGACAATTATAGCTAGTGCTATCCAGTTGTTCTCTCAACTTAAAGGGGTCAAGATATGCCTATTTTTATTATATTAGTATGATCCTTGAGGGTTACTTATAATATAAGTAAAGATTTGCACACAAGAATCTGATATATTTGTCAAACATGACCATTTTCCATCCTCATTTTAACCCTCTGTCAGAAACACTTGAGTTTTGCTAACTAATTGTGGTTTACAGTGTGAGAGATGGCCAATGCATAAGACAACAGAGAGTGGAAGGTAAAATAGGTCTATAAAGCGTAATTCCATTACAAAACAAAGTTCTGAATGAATTATCTGGCTGTTCTAGTCAGACATGAGGGAAATTGTTGCATGTAATGTCATCACTCCCCAATGAAGTACCATCCAGGTGTAACAGACATTCTACTGTCTGTTATCAGGTACTGTATATGAATCTCAGTAATATTTAAGAGCCCCCATTGTGAAATAGACTGTTTGATTTGAAGCTCCAAGAGATTTTAGCAAGGAAATGTTCAGAATTGTACAGCAGCTTAGTGAGTTCAGACAGCATTTGTTAATAGAGCATTTGATAATTTTCTTAAAGTGTTTGGAATCTCGGGAATAGGGAATCTTACTGGACACTACATATGAGTAAAACAAGTCTAAAGGGATAGTTCACCTCAAAATATAAATTTAATATTGACTTGCTCTGATTGAGTTCCATATGACTTAGTTCCATGGAAGATAAAAGGTGAAAATGTAAAGAACGTGCTGGTTGTTGTAGTAATTTTTTGGTTGAACTACTACTTTATTTTAATGAAGTGTTGGTGGTGTTGTAGTGGGCTAAAAGCACATAACTGTTAATCAGAAGGTTGTTGGTTCTACCCCCACAGCCACCACCATTGTGTCCTGAGCAAGGCACTTAACTCCAGGTTGCTCTGGGGGATTGTCCCTGTAATAAGTGCACTGTAAGTCACTTTGGATAAAAGCATCTGCCAAATGCATAAATGTAAATTTAGCTTGCTCTCTCTGTGTTTTATCATTGCTCCCCCAGATGAAAACTTCACAGAGTATTCAAATGAATGTAGTATAATGGACATTTCTTCTCATGAACAAAGTCTTCACGATGAACAAAGCTTCTGCTGTCTACTTATTAGGAGAAGATACAGGCATTTCCTTCCTTTCTTAGCCTAGTATTTACATTTATTATTGATTAGCTTTGCAAAACGGCATTCATTTTCCAATAATGGAAAGACTAAGTGAAAGCTCTGCCTTCCTTTTAGTGTCTGAAGTCATTTAAAACTCATGGGAAACATTTTATTGGTTGATTGTTTCAGAGATGGTACATTACTTTATTTATTTTATGTTTTCCAGCTCCTCTTCCTGTTCCTGCCATTACCAGTAACTGTTCATCATCATCAGAGAGATCGTCACGCTCTAAATGTGTGTTGGTGTGTTCAGTGGAGAATGTGACACATGTGACTCTCTCCTGGTACAAAGGAAACAGTTTATTGTCCTCCATCAGTGTGTCTGATCTCAACAACAGTCTCTCACAGGAGGTGGAATATCAGGAGAACAACATCTACAGCTGTGTGATCAACAATCCCATCAGAAACCAGACTAAACATCTCAACATTAATGATGTCTGTCAGCCGGGTTCAGGTATGTCAACAGTGACATTGGCGACCATACATGACCATGCTATAACACTGACTCCAGCATGTTTTACACATAATGCAATGAGTCGTTCCTTCCTTTCTCCATGCTTTTCTTTTCCCATAATTCTGGTTCAGGTTGATCTAATTTTCATCTGTCTTATGGATATTATTCCAAAACTTGACTGGCTTTTTTATATGCTTTCACGTAGTCTTGTCTGGCCTGCCTAATCTGGAGACTTACCAGTGGTTTCCAACTAGTGGTTTACCCTCTGGCTCTCGCTTTCATTGGGGCTCGTGGTGAGTTGTGCGTGGATGCCACGTTGAATAGCATGAGTCTCCACATGCGCTAAGTCTCTAACATAGTCTCATGTGAAAAGATGCACGGACTGACTGTTTTAGAAGCAGAGGCAACTGAGACTCGTCCTCACCCACCCAGATTGTGTAACTGCGCCACCATGAAGAATTAATGAGCATTGGGAATTGGGCATGTCATATAGGGGAGAAAAGGGGATTAAAAAAACTATTCAATGTCATCAGTTGTCCAGGCTTTTTGGTGTCGCTGAACTCACCAGTGCATTCCTTATTTTTAAGATTTCTGCGATGTGTGTTTTCAGCCGTATGATCGCCAGTGAACTTGCATTGACAGCCCTTAGGACCTCATATAGAGAGTTCACAGCAACCCATTTTTAAATGCAATATTCCACAGTTGGAATCAACTCTAGACCTTTATTACTGCTTAATTTTTATATAATATTATATATGAAAAATATTAGGGGCATGAGGGAAATTAAGAGCTTACTTATAGTAAGCATGGTCTTATTACAAACCAAATGTATGTGCACACCTGACCATCACACTTATATGAGCATGTCGGACATCTAATTTTAAAACTTTGGGCTTTATTATGGAGTGTAACAATTAACAATGGCAAAGGAGGAAGCTGGGACCGGCTTGACAAACACATAGACATTTAATAATACTTTTCAGTGTATAAAGAAACAAAAACATGCACTGCTTTTCAGCCACTGAAGAACGTGGACAAGCTGCGTGAATCTCTCTCCCGTCTGCCGCTGTCTCTTCTCCTTAAATTCTCCCACCTCCCCTTGCTACCCAGACGCCGCTCGGCTCCACCCTGCTCACCACATGGAGTTACACGGTTTAGCACTCGTCTGTCCTGCTCTGATTGTTTACTTGGTCTACAACTTCGTGTCTGGGCTGTTGTTGCGCCTAGAAGCTTTCACATTACAAAAACAGTAATTACAGTTGGCAAGGGAAGATGTGGCAAACATGGTCACATCCTATGAGTCACTGAGCTCTTCAATAGAACCCATTTTACTGCCAATGTTTGTCCATGGAAATTTCACATCTATGTGTGGGATTGTATGCACCTGCTAACAATGGGTTTGGCTGAAACTTTATAATCAGTTGGGGTATTTACGTATGTTTGGCCATGTTGTGTAGTTGCACTGCCACAGAATATTTCAGTGTAGCCCAGTATAAATTAGGTGTTAACTTGTTCCAAATGTGACTGTTGTTAATTTCAGTAAATGTACATTACAATCCAACCTCAAAATCAATGCTTTACTAACAAATGTACCTTTCAATGCAATACATATGCAATATTATTAGTAATTGCAATTGCCATTTCTCTCATATGTTTATCTGGACCTCCAATGATGATTTCAATTGTTTAAAATGTTTGATTTCATGTGATCTCTCCCTGATCTGCTGTTGTTTCATAGTATTGTGGTTGAATTCAGACAGGCTGTGCCCATTTGCACTAATGACTGTTTTCTGTTTGTCCATTACAGAACAGACACGTTCCTATCATATACCACTGATAGTTGCTGTAGTATTAGTGCTGCTGGTGATAATTGCAGTTTCTGGAATTATGATATTCCGGCACATGAGGGGCGATAAACTACCATGTCAAAAGGGCAAGTATTATTGTAACCATATGACTGTTATTGTGTTGAAAAACTGCCATAATGTCATTTTAACCACCATTTCAGGTTCATGCGTATTGTTGTATAGTTAAAAAAAACTGTGGTTATTGTTAAAACAGTCCAAACTCATGAGGAAGAGATACATTACTCTTCAACAACTTTCCGTGCACACCGTAATCTCAATATGGTAAGAAACTAGTTTGTTGTGTGCACTTTATCCGCCTGGTTGAAAGCTCAACGCTAGTGAAGTTATAATATTTGTGTGTCTGCTTGTAATAGTGTATCATTCAGTGTGCCCGTCCACCATTCATGCTCAAAGATAAAAATATATTGTTTTTATCTTAGTCCCTGCTTTTGCTTGCTTGTTTCATATAGCTTAAGCAAATATTGTGCATCACTTTAATATGAATTATAGTTGCTTCTGGCTTCAATCCAAATGAGTTTAGAGGACTGGTTGTGAAGAAAAGGAATACAAATAATAAAGTCCACCCAAAAATGAACTCACTCTCTTGTTGCTCCAACTTGTCCCAACTTGTCCTCCACATTCTTTCTTTTGCGGAACATGAAAAGAGGAATAATAAAGGATTCTGTTTCCTGATTGCAAAGTTAGTTGATGATGCTTCCCTTCAAAGCAGAAAAAAGGATCCAAAAGTGTCATAAAAATAATCCATGCGACTCGTGTCATATTCTAAAACTTCTGTAGGTATACGGTGGGTTTTTACAGAGGAACAAGCTGAAATTTGGGATTTGAGTGAAAAGAAAAAGTTTGCTTTCGCTTTTCACTCATGAATATGCAAGTAGAGCTATGGCGATTTTCCCAAGTACTTGGGGATGTCAAAAGTAAAACTGCGATACTAAATCAATACAAAAATGTAAAAAGTAACAATACCGTCTTTCCGCCACATCGGTAACACTGAGTTCCGACCCAATTCTGTCTCTGCGGACTATCTGACAGACGGCTGGATTCGGACACTGAATTTGTGTTCTCAACATCACGGAAATCCTGATGAGCATGTTTTGAATCCCTTCCTGGTTGCAATACCTGCCTTTGTGATATTAATGTAAACACATTCATTTGTCTAGAGTCAATGTGGACGAGTAGGACAAATATTGGATCAGTGCATTAGGCCTTACAGTATAAATACAGCCCAATATTACTTTCCCAACTTCAAACAATGCCGAAATCCCGAACTTTCTTCTCTTTGAAATTGGTGTGTGTAATTGTTTCGAAATTAACTTCCTTCTCCTATCGCAGATTAATATACAGAGGTAACTAATGAATCTATTTGTAGGTTGATTTGGCTGAATGGTGCACTATGTTTGTCTGAGCATCCTGATTGACAGGTACAGCAACACTGACTCAACCAATGGCGTGAGTTTGGGGCTGTACTATTTCTTTCTTCAACCGGTGTTTATTTTTGCAATTCCATTTGGCGACCGTTGGCACAGAAATTGACACGTCAGCTTATGTTCTTTAACCGTAAGACTACTACACACAATATAATTCTCCATTCATCATATCTATCTCTATAGATCTCAACAATAGACAGACATACTGTTCGTTAGTACGCCCACCGATGCAACAGACTGAACCGACAGGAAGGTCTGTATGATTTGACAGTTGAACAGGATTTGGCTGCTCAACAAAAACTAAGTGATCCTGTTTTATAAGCCTTTTATCCTTCTTATTAATCAAAAGTTAAACCAAGCTTAATCTCATTTAAACATGTTAAAGGTGGAATTGTTCAACTTCTACAAAGATGTGATAAACGTGACATCAACTGTTTTTGGGGAACGCCTGAAGGCAACCGTGCTTTTACATCAAACACCTGTTGTTTACAGTATGTAAGCAAAAATATGAAATATGTAAATAAAGGCATGTTGTCATTACAAGTATCCCTTATGTCGCTTCAACGACACTGCTTATATTTACTCCCAGATCTACTGTTAATGTTTTGATTGAGGTCAGCCATGCAGGATGCAGTTAAACGCATGACATTACTCTTAAATAACGTCTAATGTTGTAGTCACAAACCAAAGATTTGCTTAAGCTTTTGCTCAAGATTCATATACATCGTGAAAAGTTACATTACCATAAATGTGTTGTGTTTTGCTTTTGTATTGCACTGTTTGCTGCTTCACTGTATGAATCTGAAAAGATTGTGCTAAATCTTAATCTTTGCATCTTCCATAGTGTGCATGTACCGACATGATCATGCACCGTCGTGCATGCGCATTATGTCATGCTAAATGGCCAAAAGTCAAACCCCATTAACAAACATCCATTGCACAAAAACACAAATCCATGTAGACATGTTACAACATCTAGTGAAAACAACTCAACAAGGACTAACTTCCAATTATGGTTAATTGTTTTAAAATGAATTGCTCAACAAGCACATAGAGGTGTGGTGTTTCGGTGTTCTCACACTTTGGCCATATAGTGTATTATAAAAATTGACTAGATGTTGTAGGAATGAAGACTTTGGTCATTTCCCCAATTTATCTGCTCAGTTGTGAGATGTTCAGCTCCCATTTTACATCGTTTTGTTCCTTAAGAGTTGGAGGGACCCTTTGGGAGTTTATCATCTTTCAATGGACAGAAGTGTAAGATACAGGGCTGTTATACTCAGAATAATTTCCCATCTTCAGCAGTTCTGAGTGGAGCTTTAGCATCAACACTTACTTGAATCCTTTGTGTTGTTCTCTCTCTCTAATTATTTCTTTTTTTTACAGGACGCTGAAATAGCAGATACAGTATTGTACACAAGTGTCTTGTCAAGATGAGTATCCAACATTATCGGCTTGATATTGTAAATCTGGTATTGGAATATACAGTAAATACATTTATTTTTTTAAATATTTATTTGTGTTTGCATGAACATTTCTATGATAAGTGCCTTTTGTTTGGTATGTGATTTTTACTGTGTTTGTATCTTTAATAATATAAGTCAAACTTATACATTTCAGCAGAAGTTTATCAAATGATTGGATGCGACACATTTGATCAGTCTTTAAACAGAGTTCGTGAGACGCTACTGAACGCCTGGTTAATTATCTTGTCTGTACATGCCCAGACTTGAAAAAACCGTTGATCCATCTCATTTAACTGCTGCATAACAGCATTACAAGGGATGCCAACAAAGACAAGCTAAGATCTTGTCTAGACTTGTGCTTTGTTTTTGTAATGGTAAACTTCATTTGATGAATCAGTGTTCTGGGGGTATTCCAGAAAGCAGGTTAAGAGACTTACTATTACTTACTAGACTTCCTATCGCTATTATGAGTGAAGATGAAGATGCCTGTTTGCATTCATTAACATTAGGGGCTATTTCCATGGTGACTCGAGAATTTGGCAATCTGCTGAGAATTCCTTTTTGAGTCAAACTCTGAGTTTCAAACTCACGGTTGAGTAAACGAACCCTGCACAGTTTTGGGTTAATCAACCGAGAGTTCAGGGTTTATGTCACGGTCAGTTATCCTTGCTTTCAGGAATACCCCTCTGGTCTGGTGCTGTGTATTTAGAAAATACTAGTATTAGAAGTATAAGTGTTAGAAGACTATTAGTATTACATCACTATTGTAGCATCAACATTTAATACAGATCTGTAGCACTGAATTATGAAAGTACTTTTAATACTTTTAACTTTTAACAGACTCTTAAGTGTTACTTCTTACAAGCCTCAGCTGATTTGAAAATTGACTTCTTTTTTTGGACAGGATTTAAAAATTAATGTTCAATCTTGTTTGTAGATCCTGAATGTCCTTCACTCATTTCTATAACACCATTACCTTCCAATCTGCAATGTTCTCCTGTGTATGTTTCACATGTTTTCCATGTGCCTGGAATGCTGGAAATCAGGGTTGCCAGATCTCTATAAAGCAATTTGGTCTGATAAAATAAGCCTTTATATGCACTGTTCACAAAAACATACACATTTCTGTCATTATTTAACAATCATTTTGTCGTTGAAGACATATGACTTTATTTTTGTGCAGAACACAAAAGGAGATATTTTAAAGAAGGTCGTGATCGGTGACTGTCAATAAAAGTGTCATGAAAGTAATGCTTGATCATTTGCACTCATGTATACATGGCCCAAATCATTAAATCAAATATGGCGACAAGTCAATATCATTCAAGCTCAAAGTCACGGGGTTAGGTCCAGTGGCGTAACTTGGATTTTAAGGACCCCTCATTGGTCGGTAATATGTGTTTTCTCCAAATCAATAAGTGTTTTCATGAAAAAAATTAAAAATAAGCCCAAATGTGCTTGTAAGTAGAGGATATGGCAACACTGGTTGAAACTTGCAGCCCTTATTTTGCATTGTGTGTTTTTCTGCTGACATGTACTTTTTGTATTTTAGATTAATTTCAAATTCCCTTGCTGTAATCTTTCACTTTTTAATAAATAACACGAGAAAACATTAAGACTCTTTTTGTTTTATACATGGTCTGACTGGTTTAGTCGGAGAAGTCTATTATGTATTTACACCTCTTTTCTAAACAGCTATTATTTGTGATAATTATTTCATCCTGTTTTATAAGACAGGTGCCGTTTTCAATGTACAACTGACATTAATGTTCCACAATAAATGTACATGAATAATAATGAGATTTGGACTGAGAATTATTACAATATCTCTGCTCCAATTCTCCAAAAACTTTAATTTCTTGCATAATTCTCTGTAAAATGTACTGAAAGTGTTTTTTGGATCAGTCACAAACACCAAAAGGATGTTCTTTAGTGTTTCTGAATCTCTTAATATATATACAGTAATCATCATAAATTCACCATAATAGTCATCATTATCATCATCAACAACATCTGATGTCAATTATATAATTGCATTTATTACTTGAATATTCACAAAGGACTTTTTTTGGGCTAGTCTATAATAAATATGATTTCACATCCAGGAATGAGGTAGATATGGCTACTAGTATGTTTGACACCCAAATATCACACCCATATGTTCTGGGATACCATAGCATTTAGTGTTTGCCATTCACTATTGAAGTAAGGTGTGATCTGATCTATTATACAGAGAACTGACCGTTCTGCATACGCCTACCTTCTGGTGAGATGCACTACACTGTTAAGGGACAAACCATGAGACAAGACAGTTTCTGCATGCTAAATACTTTTATCCTTTTCTCCCAATTTGGAATGGCCAATTCCCACTACTTAGTAGGTCCTCGTGGTGGCACGGTTACTCACCTCAATCTGGGTGGCAGAGGACAATGTTGTCTTATCAATCTTATCACGTGGTTCGTTGTCCGCATGTGGAGGCTCATGCTACTCTCCATGATCCATGCACAACTTACCACGCACCCCATTGAGAGCGAGAACCACTAATCGTTACCACGAGGAGGTTACCCCATGTGGCTGTATCCTCCCTAGTAACCGGGCCAATTTGGTTGCTTAGGAGGCCTGGCTGGAGTCACTCAGATTCGAACTCATGACTCCAGGGGTGGTAGTCAGCATCAAGGACTATCATTGTTAAAGCACATTGTATTCAGCCTGTTGAAAGTCCTGGCTGGGTGCTAGTCTATTACACCATTAGAAAGACTGCAGTATCTTTAGATGAGATTTCAGTCTTGAGACTGTTGAAACCGACAGTCTAAACATAAGCCTGATGGGTGGTGGGCACCTGAACGTCACATCTGTGTGTTCGTTAAACATTTATTGTCATTTCAAATGGGCAATAATAGAGAGTGCATTCTCTTTTTGCATGCTGTTATAACAGCTTCCACTCTTCTGGGACAGCTTTCCACTAGATGTTGGAACATGGCTGCAGGGATTTGCAAGAGCAACAGTTTGTATGAGTTTTACGTTAAAATTGAAAATAGCCTTTCATATAATCAAATTGGTATTTTAAAAGATGTAAGACTCAAAAACAAATGCAAAGTATGTCAATCAAACAGTGCAAAATACCAGTTCTTCCATTCTTGAACAATTCTCATGCACTATGACGACCAGGTCAGTTTCTGAGTCAGATTGAGATCCAATGTGGTTTGGTTTATTTAGGTTAGTATATGGTATGAACTGTGGGCTAAATCTATGTGGTTTTCTTTTACCTACAGACACAGTAGATGTAGGAGAATGTGACTATTATTGGTCATCTGAGGTATGTGTGCAAGTAAATGTGCAGATGAACATATGGTGTATGTGGGTGAAGAGCTCACATGAACCCCCTGTTCTTACCTCAACACCAGAGTAAACAACTTTACTGGAAACTAAAGTCAGAGCTCAAGAACCAAATAAGGCTGTTTTCACTCCGCCCACTATTGCTCAGACAGTTTACTGTTAATACAAATAGTTTATTATTTCAATTTACATCTAGTTTTTGGACTTAGTGCGGACAAGATGCTATTTACTCTTGATGCAAACAGTATCTATCACTATTTTCCAGTGGTGGATGAAGTACACAAATCCTGTACTTTAGAAAAACGTCATGATTACTGTCGTAACCTCCATTCCCTGATGAAGGGAATGAGACGGTGTGTCAATGTAATGACACTAGGGGTTGCTCTTGAGAGACCCAAACACCTCCCATACTTTGAGATAAGGCCAATGAGAATTGGCGAGTGGAATTTGCATGCCACTCTCCCCGGGCATATGGGTATAAAAGGAGCCGGAAAGCAACTCCATTCAGGTTTTGTGCTGAGGAGCCGAGACTAGGTCAGGCCATTTCAGCAGCTAGTTCAGTGTTGTGGCAAGAGGGACACAATGTCTCGTTCCCTCCATCAGGGAACGGAGGTTATGACAGTAACCATGACGTTCCTCTTCTGTCACTCATTCGACATTGTGTTGATGTAGTGACACTAGGGGTCCCTATAGAAAAACACCACAACCACATCCACAACGCAAATTCTCATTGGCCTTTTCTCAAAGAATGGGAGGTGTTCGGGGCTCTCAAGAGCGACCCCTAGTGTCACTAAATTGACACAATGTCGAGTGAGTGACAGAAGGGGAAGTACAGATACTCTGATGAAATTTTATTACAGTAAAATTTCCCCTTTAAATTTCTACCTGGGAAGTGTACTTAATGTTAAAGGTACTGATCTATTAGGACTATCGTTGTTTTTGTTTTTTTGGAATTTCATGTATTATTATACATCAAAAGTCATAGTTCATAAAAATCCCCATTGAAGTTTAGATGAGGGTAGGGGCTCTTCTTAGTATTGAACCCATTTATTCCCAGGCTTGGTATGTAAAACCAGAGGTGCCTAGGTCTATATCTACTGCATATGTACCAATTCTTTTGTGTCTCGCAAGATCCAAACACATGCTCAACAACCCACAAACATATTTCTGCCATCCTGACCATAAGCAAACCGTCTCTCATTGAACAATGGAAATGTGGTTTCATACTGTGGCCAGACATGACTCACAACAAACTGCTGAAAAGACCAGCATTGTAGCTCACCAGCTTATCTGGTGTTTTGGTTGCTGGGAAATGCATATGCTCATTAAGCTGGTCATTGAAGCAGGGTTGGATTGTGTTATGTGCATCTGCACTGACAAAAGCGTGACGCACAGACTCTTGTGTAGTATAAAGCTAATGACAATGTAAGTATGCTGTGTCATTGCTGTAGCGGGGTTAATAAGGCACGGATACTGGCTTAATTAACCCGGAGGGATGTTTATTTTAACAGTGCAAATTGAGGAAGAAGAGGTAATTGAGCTGTGGTTCTTGTTCTGCACTGTATAAATGTGGAGCAGGTGCATCATCAGCTCAAGTATAGCAGTTAAATATGGCTGCCATGTGCGACATTGACATCTTGCCATATTGTTTTTCAGGAAATGGTGGCCTACCAGAACCCAAAGTGTCAAAACATCTCTAGAAAGTGTGAAGTGAATAGAAACATGGAGGCAAATGAAATAGTTTCCTTTTCTATCAATTGTCTGTATTTTAAAACTAATAATATGAGCATTCGGCATACTCACAACACAATTCTGAATAACTATGATTAGCATCCTTTCTAATGAATATCAAAGCAAACTGACCATCGTTTGTGATCTTGTAATTGCAAGAGCAATGAAGAAATAAGCAAAATATTGAATGTTCAGAATTGCTGAACCGATACTTCCTATAAAACTTTTAAAATCCATTATAATACAGACAGACCGATAGATTGGTAGGTTTGATACAAACTGAGGGTGAGTAAATGATAACAGAATTTTAGATTGCACTAACTCTGTCATGACAGGTGTGAGTTATTGTCAGAGGGAGATAAAAACAGGTGGTGATTGTTCCTCATTGTTAATGTTCTCACAGCATCTGTTGCTTTCCGTTGATGAGAGACGTTGAAAAAGGAAGTGAAAGTCTGAGTATAATCATATGATACAGAATGCATTATAAGAGTGATGAATGAAAATATGTTGTTAGATGTTAAACACCTTTGTATTATTTCTAAGACATGTGTGAGGAGTCAAAGAACATCTTTTCTCTTTTTACCTTATTACTTACTGAATAGTGATAATGTGCAGTATATACTGTTTGCTGTGGTACACTGCATCACATGACCTCATCATGTTGCATGGCTGATTCAAAGAAAGGTGTTCAATTATCAGTTTTATAGGCTAATGAAAGGCTATTGTTTAGTGAGCTGTAATCATGATCTGTTTTGATTCATCACATTTGTTTTATACTAGTTGAACATTACATTTAAATGTAATGCCTTACAATATTGTGTGAGAGTCACCGAGTGAAGCCTTGTTAAGTTGGATGTAAATGTTTTGCTGTTGTTGGACACACAGAGTGTATGATGAGAGATCATGTCAATATCAAAACAAAGCCAAATATTTAACAGTTTTTGAAATCCTGGCCAGATACTTTTTAAGGTCTAAAGTTCCCCTGCAAAAACATCAAGAGTTCTGGGTTGGCAAACCTGCTGCAAACTTGCCACACATCATTTGCACATGCAATCGAGCTTGCGATTCACCGCGAATGTTTGCCAGAAGTTTTCATCTCTTTATCGCTAGTGGTGAACTTGCAGCAAACAATGGACAATTTGCCGCTTCTGGCAAACACTTCTATGGCAAACCTGTGGCAACAATGGAGAGTTCTGGGGGAAGAGGTCATATGGTAACCCTACCAGTGGGGATTTCTTTAAGACTGCAAGGGAAGCTCAGCTTCCCCTATAATGTCAAAAAAATTATGGTCAAATATGTACTATTGTGTAAACAATTTATTGACTAAAAATGCGTTAGAACACGTTCATCTCAAAGACGAGTTCGTTCAGAATCAGCTACATTACATATAGCAGGTCGGCTGACTCGATTTACTTCTCATACATTCCCGTAGCGTCAGTGCATTTCCCTGTTGAAGCCGAGCGTCCATTGACTTCAATGGGGCTGCTTTGAACAGTTTTTTTCAGTGCTCGAAAATAGATGGTCATTGGATAAATGCTGCGATTATGTCCCGCCCACGGATGCTCAGCGTCTCTGGGGGTGAATGAAGAGTGGGCTGGCCCGGACTCGGGCTTCGCGTGATGATTGGAGGATCTGTCGAAAGACTGCATCTCCTTTTGATTGACAGCGAATCTGTACTATAAGAAGTCACTGAAGCTATTTCGCGCTCAGTCCCATCGCGGATTTCTCAAGTGTAGTCGAAAGACAAACTGCTGCAACCTATTTCTTTATGTTTGGCTGAAATTGCTAGTCAATTTGCATAATACATTTCACACAATTATACACCACATTCCTTGTTTCAGTTTTACCAAGTTTAATATATTTTGTTTTAGAGCGTTCGCTCGTTCGTCGTTCGTTCATTCATTCATTCATACAGTAGGCTAGGCTAGCGTCGTACGGGTGAAACTGCGCACGATGGCAGACGGTGCTAATATTGTCGACCTGATTTTGGCGAAGCCATTTGAAAGTCTTCCTTACGAGGAAAAAATTCGAATTAAACAACAGGGCAGATCAACACCTAAGATTGATTTAGTGCAAAAAATAGGGTAAATAAGTTTATAACGTCGGCCGAAAATGAGCTTCCCCTCTTTGAAAGACCAGCAGCCGCCACTGAACCCTACTACTCATGAGAACTTTTGGCATACTGTAAATCCAGTTCACTAGCTAAATCTAATTTAACATCAACTCCATAACATCTGCAATACTGTTCAAAGGCAACATTTTAAGATGCTACATGCTAGTTTATGCTGCAGCTCTGAATCATTATATGTTGGCTATTTTAAGTAAAGTAAAAAATGACGGCTCACACACACATTCAGGGAACATGGACAATACAGCAATGTTATACAATATCAAAAACTCATGAATATTGGTAAACTCATTCTCAAACGTCAAACACAATATCCAACAAATAATATAAGCTTCAACAATATTAATAGTAAACTTATCTAAACATTATTGAATAAACAGCTTCACCAAACTATTGAAAACTACAGAAACCTTCAACCAACCCATAATCCCAAACCTGACCCTAACCTTAACCCTTCCACTAAATACAACCTTAGCCAAACTAAAACTTAGTAACCTCGATTGAAAATCTCGCGAGACTTTGGCGGTCGGGGGTTACCTTCAAGACAAGACCCCTCACTGGCTGTGATGAAGTTCAATCGGTTTGAGAAATGAAGCAGCTGATTGAACATTTGTGAATTTTTTGGGATGTTATTAAACACACGCACTCAAGAAAACAAGAATGTCATGATGAAGATGGATTGTGGCGAACTGTTCTGGATATGATTCATATATTTGTTTTCTTCGGTCTGTTCCTGTGTTTCGCGAACGGTAAGATAAATGTTTATTTTCATTAAAAAAGATCAGTAAATAAAATAAAGTTTTAACATTTATTCAAAACAAAGGCTTATTACACAAATACCTTTAAAACAACTAAAAGATTACTTTCAGACTATTATTTTGCATTTGAACTGTTGAGCGAGAATAAACTCAATAGTTATATATACAGAATAAACAATATTTGTGAGCGCTGAGGAGACACTGAACACATGTTGGGACACATTTACCAGCCGGACGGGTCATTTAGCACAAATGTTCATTTGGAGGGAAAGGCTTTTGCACAAGTTTGGGGAATTTGTATTTGGGAAAATATTCAATAACTTTACTCTTATACAGTGTAGTATCACGTCACACATCAGTGTTGTCCTGTTGGTTTACTACAACACTTAATTTGGGGAAATGTGCTTTTGACACCCCCAAAACACATAGTGTGGAATTAATGGAAGATTCACAGGTTCTGTCCAAAATTTTAATTTATTCAAGCCCCTCTGGAATTTTTTCTTAAATCATGACACAAGATTACCCTTAAAAATGTGTCCAGTTTGATCCATTTTTGGACTAATAAACCAGCAGGATGTTTGTAGGGGTTGATTTGGGGTGTTTTGTTTCTACTGTTATTATCAATTAACCCAGTCATGAAACCAGCTGCTGGATACACAAATCACTGAACTCTGAAAATATAAAACATCATTTGGGTTCAAAATAATCCAGCTCTTTGTTGACTGACACATTTCTCATATTTCTTTTTTTTTTTTTTTTTTTTAAATGTATGTAGAGTTTTTAAATGTTTCTGTTTGTTCTTCAGGTGTGTTTGGTGTTGATACAGATGGATTGAAGTCAGTGTCGGTGATGGAGGGAGATTCTGTCACTCTACACACTGATCTTACTGAAATACAGAGAAATTATCTGATACTGTGGATGTTTGGACCTCAAGAGACTCGTAATAGCTGAAATCATTAAACAGGCCAACTCTATATATGATGGTGATGATGGAAGATTCAGAGACAAACTGCAGTTGGATGATCAGACTGGATCTCTCATCATCAGAAACATCAGAATCAAACACTCTGGACTTTATAAACTACAGATCTTCAGTAACAGAGGAAACTCATACAAGAGATTCAATGTTACTGTATACGGTGAGTTCAACCCATCACATGTCATTTGTGTTCACTGATTTCAATTCTTGAACAAAAATGGATAAATATATCAAAAGAGTTTCTCAGTCCTGCAAAGTTGAGTTGTCTCATTAATCTGAGCTAATAATGTGGGGCAGTGGTGGCTCAGTGGTTGAGGCTCAGGGTTACTGAACAGAAGGTCAGGGGTTCAAGCCCCAGCCCCACAAAGATGCCACTGTTGGGCCCTTGAGCAAGGCACTTAACTCCAGGTTGTTTGGGGGGGATTGTCCCTGTAATAAGGGCTCTGTAAGTCACTTTGGATAAAAGCGTCTGCCAAATGCATAAATATAAATGTAATAAGTCAATTCATGGAGCGATATGTCATTATATAAATAATGCAAAAAATAAATGCATTATCTGGGAGTAGCTTAATGTAATGGCATCACTTTTCACTGAATGACCCGCCAGGATGATGTTGTGTGGGACACATGAGAAAGAGCCTCAATGTAGGTTAAAAGCAGCAGACAAAGATCACCATTAGTGGAGACATAAAAGTTTGAAACAACATCAGTTTTGAAGAATGTAATGGTTGAAATTTTCCATGTAATTACAATTCATCAAGAGTAGAGAGTTCTCGTTTCAAAAAGGATGCAAAAGCACCATAAAAGCATCACAAAAGTAGTCCACGTGACTCGTGCTGTAGTTCAAGTCTTCTAAAGCCATACAATGTCGTTGTGGGACAGAATGTCAGTATTAATTTTTTGGATAACCTATTCTATTGCACAGATGCTGAACACGTGTAAACCGTCCTAACTGAAGTCTAAAGCCTTCATTTAAAGGGATAGTTCACCCAAAAATCATTTATTCGCCCTCATGATATCCCAGGTGTGTGTGACTTTCTTTCTTCACCAGAACAGGTCTGAAGAAAGCAGAAAAATATCTCTGCTCAGGAGGTCCTTAAAATTCAAGTGGATTGTGATTCGACATTTGAAGCTCCAAAAATCGCATACAGTCAGCATAAACGTCATCCATACGATAACAGCTAAGGTCTTCTAAAGTGACACTATTGAATTTGATGTGAAAAAGATCATATTTTTAGCAGCTTTTTTAACTGTAAATTATACTTCCGTTCTGCAGCGGTATGTGACGTAATCGTGTTGACACGTGAAACACGCAAGAACTGATGCACGTGCGTCACCTCTGGAAGAACAGAGATGTTTACAAGTGATTATGAGGAACGTTGTACAGAAGCTTCTTTGGGTTTGGTTTAGATCTGTTTTATCTGTTTCCACACTCACAATGCTGCGTTTGCGTTATTCTGGATATCTCAACCGAGAGGAAAACGAGAGATTACGTCCGTATTATGGCAACTCGAAAACGTCACACGAGAGAATGTGTGATCTCCACCCTCTCGTGAGGCTTACCGATGATTTAAGAGTCAAAAAAGTACTTAAATATTGACCTTTTTCCACACCAAAAGTAATTGTATCACTTTAAAAGACAGTTAATTTAACAGCTGAAGTCATATCAATGACGTTTATAACGACTGTCTGTGAGTTTGGAGCTTCAAAAATCGGATCACCATTCACTGGCATTTTAAGGACCTACTGAGCAGAGATATTTTTCTATTTTTTTTCAAATGTGTTCTGGGGAAGAAAGAGTCATACACACCTGGGATATCATGAGGGTGAGAAAATAATGAGAATTTTCATTTTTGGGTGAAATGTTAATATTTAACACGCTGCATCATGTGGCTTTTTGCAATTAATAAATTGTTCCTGATGTTTTGTTGCTACTAATATTTACTTTTTTGTCGTGTTTTCCAGCTCCCTTGCCTGTTCCTGTCATTATCAATAACTATTCAACCTGTTCATCATCATCATCATCATCATCCTCAGGAAGACCATTGAGCCCAAAATGTGTCTTTCAATGTTCAGTGGTGACTGTGACACATGTGACTCTCTCCTGGTACAAAGGAAACAGTTTATTGTCCTCCATCAGTGTGTCTGATCTCAACAGCAGTCTCTCTCTACCTCTGGAGGTGGAATATCAGGAGAACAACATCTACAGCTGTGTGATCAACAATCCCATCAGAAACCAGACTAAACATCTCGACATTAATGAAGTCTGTCAGATGTGTTCAGGTGTGTCAGTGGTGATATTAGAGTCTCTTGGTCTGTCTTGATTATTAATACTGCAGGACATCAGAAGCATTGTGCAGGTTTATCTGTATTAACTGTATAGCATCTCATTTGACAATTTAGATCAAATAACTGCATTAAACACTCTCAGAGCAAAAGCAGATCTGAGATTCCCCAAAGATGACTTCAGTGGTTAAATGTTTAAAATGTTAGTTTGTTCATATTTTCTCTCTCTGATCTGCTGATGTTTCATAGTATCTTGGCTGGACTCATTTGCACTAATGACTGTTTTCTGTTTGTCCATTACAGATCAGATATCACGTTCATATCTCATACCAATGATAGTTGCTGGAGTGATGGTGCTGGTCTTCATTGCAGTTTGTGGAGTGATTTACTGGCACAACAGAGATCGTAAACAAGCAAGTCAAGAGGGCAAGTATTATTGTAACCAGACGAGTCTTTTATTGTGTACAAAAGTTGCCATAATATATTTTAACCACCATTTCAGGTTCTTATATAATGTTTTATAGTTAAAAAAGAAAACTTTGTTTATTGTTAAAACAGTTCAATCTCTTGAAGATGAGATACATAACACTTCAACAGCTTACTGTGCACATCATACTCACAATGTGGTAAGAAACTGATTTTCTGTGTGTCTCTGCCTGTTGAAAGCTCTGCATCAGAAATGTGTTTGTCTGCTTGTACTGGTGCATCATTCAATGTGTGCTTCCACCATTCATACACAAGAAAACCTTAAAATTTGCCTTAAATCTTTAAAGAATGAGATATTTTATCTTAGCACCTGCTAATGCTTGTTCTTCATAATCAGAATTAATAACAAGTATTTCAGTTGAGCCAGTGGAGTTTACAGTACTGGTTGTGGGAAAAACATTAAGTATGATGCCTTGAAAATATATGATCTGCATTGCAAGCACTTGTCATATATACCAGTACTTCAGTGCCACGTTAAAACAAATGTAAATCTAACTGTATCAGTCATTTTACAGTATTGTTGCTAATATTGAAGCATCTTGTTACCTGTGGACCGTCTGACTGAAAGGCAGCTGTTTTCAGACACTCATTCTTATTTGTATTTACAGTATTAAGGCTGTCGATTTAACATGTTAATTCAGTGACCAAAAAAAGCCATTTAAGCTTGAAGTATCACCTTCATGTTTCACAAGTACAGTCAGTAGTGGTCAGTCAGCGCAACTCCAGCTGTAAAAGCAACACGCAGCTATACAGGCAACAAACTGACAGCTCAGCAGTTCAAAGAGAGAAAATAATGCCTTAATTATGCGGCTGTGGCTCAGGTGGTAGAGCGGATCGGCCACTAATTGCAGGGTTGGTGGTTCGATTCCCGGCCCACACGACTCCATATGCTGAAGTGTCCTTGGGCAAGACACTGAACCCCAAGTTGCTCCCAATGGCAGTATAGTGCCCTGCATGGCAGCTCTGCCGTCATTGGTGTATTGGTTAGTGTGTGTGACAATGGGACAAAGTGTAAAGCGCTTTAGTAACCGCTAAGGTTAAAAAAGATGCTATATAAGTTCAGACCATTTACCATTAATGTGTCCTGTGAGAACAGATTGACAAACTTAATTGCACAATGGATTGCTGTGGACTGTAGGTCAGTGTTAGGCTTATGTTCAATGATATGGAAATATATCCAAACAATATATTCACGTCTAAAGACACTCTGTGTATTGTCTAATCAATGCTTTGCTTGTCTGCCACAGTTATGCAATGTCTTTGAATTGTTTTATTGTATAATTGTATTTATTTAATGTCTATAATAGACTTATTACTTGGAGGGCCTTTACATGTATAATATAATATAATATATACACATTTACATTTATGCATTTGGCAGATGCTTTTATTCAAAGCGACTTACAGTGCACTTATTACAGGGACAATCCACCCGGAGCAACCTGGAGTTAAGTGCCTTGCTCAAGGACACAATGGTGGTGGCTGTGGGGACTGAACCAGCAACCTTCTGCTTAACAGTTTAGTGCTTTAGCCCACTACGCCACCACCACTCCAGATAACTTTATATACTGTGTGTTTGTTTCTGAATTCTGTTTTCAAATGATTGTTTTCTGAGAAATACATTAATGTGATCAGTTGAAGCTTCATTGGCATGGACAAATGTAACTTTATGATGATCAGGAAGTCTTATTGTGTTTTGTGTTTCTCTACAGATGTATGATGGAGAGAACATGGAATACTTTACTCATGTTATTTTTAGATGCTCACCAAAGTCAAATGAAGTTTATTTCCCACAATGTGCACAATGACTGTATTGAATGTGTCAGATACAAAGTGTTAATATTTACCATTATATTTTAATATATATATATATATATATATATATAGAGAGAGAGAGAGAGAGAGAGAGAGAGAGAGAGAGAGAGAGAGAGAGAGAGAATTTTTGATGGGTATTTATTTTTAAAGAGAAATGGTTTCATTTATTATTCTCAGTAAATCCAACAAAATGAGCTTAAGCACAATGATAAGAACGATTATTTTGTTGGTGTTACGTCGATATCTACATAATTGCTTCAGAGGAATTCAGTAAAAACATGTTACAACATTAATATTTCTATCAGAAGAGATATTTAGATCATTTGGTTTAAGCCCTGTCCTACGGTTCAATGCTCTGAAACTTTCTAGAACAGTCAGATCCTGCCGGAAGGTGATAACAGAGGAGCCTCCCCTACACAGGAAGGGCCCTAAATGGGTGGAGGGCGTGAAAACAACGAATGATGAAAGACAGCTGAGGCTGTATTGTGATTTAATGAGATGCATGAATTGTATGAATGCGTAAGGATCCCGAATCTTTCTGCTAGAACTACACATTCCCCAAATGTTTTCCCAACTTGTCAAACTTAGTCATCTGAACATCCGATTCTATATGGCAGTTAAATGGTTAATATGTAATTCTTATGTATTGTTTGCTGGCTTTATTTATGCTGCTGCTGTTGTTTTTATTGTCACTGTTACCTGTCATGTGGTTCATCATGAAGTTTGTTGATTGTCACCGTTATTGAGGTTTGTGTATGAAGTGTTGAGCTCATCTGTGTGGATCTAATTGAGATGAATGGGAACAGTTTCTTCTGGAGATAATTTATCGGCTGCCATGTTTAGAGGCCAAATGTTTTCAACATATTGCCAAAAGTCTTACAAACTCAAGCAACAGATAATGCAATGACAAATGTAATGAACAAACAATATTTAAAATGCCTTGACAAGATGAACAAAGTAATTTAATTTCTCAGATTTCATTGAGTTGGGACAGATGAGATTAGTTGTTTACTCAAACAAGCATAATATTATTTTTTTAATTTAACCCAACATTGTTTTTATAATGTCATCGGTAGGTGTTGCTTTTACTTGATCTAATTGTGTAAATTATAGATGTCATTTCTGATCAAATTCTTAACTTTGTACTGAAGGATTAATGTTGTTACTACCAAATAAGTGTTCATGTGCCTTATTGTGTATTGATTTGTACTTAAATTGCCGTTGCAAACATCCTTATTGTTAAATAAAACAAGGAAAGGGGTTTATTCTTTATCTCTGTAATCCCACAGGTCAGAGGTAGCGATTCTTCCCTTAAGCACTATAGAGCGCAACAGTTACCGCCCATTTTTCAACCGTCTGTGTTCCGGAAGTATTTTCCCCATTCAGTTCTTCAGTAGACTTTTAATAAAATCCTTCATAAAGGAGTTGTGAGGCATGAACCAAAACAACCAGCTCCGAGGAGAATCACAAAATCACCAACTTTGTTTTGAGGCAACAAAAAAAAGTATTTGAAAATCGGACATAAAGACACTAGTACAAGACTGTGTACTTACCCTGTGTTATAAAGACACGGACTACAATCCCATGAAGCATTGCGAAAGATGTCGTTGAATAAAAATGATGGGAATATATAAAACTATTGATTTTACGGTGTTGATTATAAGTATAAAACGCAATATATTTACGTTCATTGCAAAATATCCAGATATGTACAAAAATATTAGTAGTTTAAGGGTGAAGGAGGACCTACTCGATGACGTCATTTCGTATCAAGGGTAATGTAGTTGTTTATCATGATTCCCGCTATCAAACACGATTTGTAAACAATGAAGTTGAGATAACGCAGATGCTTTTCCTAAACCAAAGCATTTGCCATAGATGAACACCTCAGAGCTCACGGTAGGTCTGTCTTTAAAGGTGTATAAATTATCGCTGTACATCAATTATTCAATGGGATAAATTAATGGGATATTTACTTCCGGGAACAGACTGTTGCACGCTATTAACGTCTATACAACGGAAAGTAGTGAAGTTGAAAACCCGCCAACAACTTGTCTTGAATTTACATCATATTTATGTTGTTATTTGTAGTACAGTTTACACCATATCCACCAGAGGTCTCTCCTTTCTTTTATTTTCTAGGAACAATGTTTTCTTGCCTTTTAATTGGTTATTTTATTAACACCTTCTTACTGATAAAATACTGTTTATTGTTCACTAATATTGGTGAACATTACACAGAAACGACATATTAACTTTGGTCATAAATACATGTGTTTCTTTAAAATAAATAATGGATAAATAAATATAACTAATTCATATTAAATTGCTGAAATACGGCAGAATTCATTCTCATATGAATCTGATGAGGAGATTGTCATGAGCTGTTATTAATCCGCATTGTTTCTAATGTGGTTCTCTGTTAGCAAAAACAGAACTCAAGCCAAACCACGCCCCTATTGTGTGACGTTATAGAACCGTATATAAAACCAGCTGCTGGGAACACAACGATGTTTTTAAATTATTATTATTTTTGTAGACATTTGAAGGCCTTTGCTCTAATACTTCACATGACATTGTTCAGAATTAACTGGATTGTTATTTACATAAAATGGTAATTCTTCTTTATATCCTCTTCTTTAATTACTGCTCAGTTTACTGTACTTTTGTGCTGTCTCATTTTTTTTTTTTTTTCAGCTTGTCACTTCATATTTTAAGTGGTCTGCAAACTTCCTAAAACATTTTGTGTCTGGGAACTTGTGGTCTGTCATTAATTCTCTCTGCAGCCACACCAGACAGAGTGCAATGAACTGAACTGAATTCAGTTCCTCTTCACATTTAAACACATCACCACACAATTATAATGAGGACAACAGAATAAAAGAACGACAACAACAAGATGCATGCAATGAAACAATTAAAGTATCACTACTCATCTGACTCAAACAGGGACTCGTTTGTCAATTGTGGGTGTGGCAACCAAATTAAAACAGTAAAAGATTATAAACAGAAGTTTGCTGAACGCTTCATGTAGCTGTTATTTCTCATTTATCTTATACATGCACTTTATCACGCTGAAACTGTGATGGCTTCCCAACTCAAAATATTAGCACACGTCCACAGTCTTTTTAAAGTTAACGCTATTAATTTTACATTCTTGTGAAAACATAGTTGCCACTTAGTGCAGTAGATGTGTTGTTAGAGTTGTTAAAAAAACACCATTTAACTCAATTAAACAGTTTTTTGCAAAAGTATTGGACATGTCCAAATGACAAACACCCATAAAACTAAAGTAAATATACATTTTCAGTACTTAGACACCATAAATGTATTGCACATTAAATAAAATATAAATATTACGCATTAAAGTAACAAGCCATGACTTGAGCAATGAGGAAATAATCTGGCCCAGTGGTTCACTTATGACTGAGCACCAGTGATCAAACTGAGCATGCTCAGTAACATCTCATTTCTATTTCCACAACCAAGACTGACACTGAAGTCCCCTCAGTCGGAAATGTTTAATCGCCTTAAAGTTGACTTTATAATTTTTCTTTTGTGACTTTTTCTTCATTAGAGTTCAGATAACCATTAAACTAGAGCTAGAGACCTCTTTCACTGTTATATGATTGGTGAAAAAGACTGAGAACAATGCTTTCAACAGTGTTTCATTAAAGCTTCCCCTTTTGGTCACACGCTCAATGAAACTACAATGATGGAGGTAAGAAGGTCACACTCTGTTTACTGTCTTATTATTGGTGCTGACTGATTCTCTGAGTCACTGCATATTAACCATTGCATAGTAAAGAGACACAAGCGTATTTTAGGGTCATTTTTAATTTCTTTTTAGAATAATTTATTGGTCATGTGATGTGATTCTGTTTTTCTCAGTTAAAGTGTGGTAAAAGCTGTACTGGTTTCACCGGATGTGGTTTGAAAGCGTGAGATGGGGAAAGACAGACATGAAACCACTGAAAGAACAGAGATCTCATGAACTGCATCTGTTTGTTAGACAAATGTTTTAATAGAGATCACAGCACTATTAAAATACGAATATCGTTTGATTTGAATAACATGTTTTACAGAGTGCTTAAATAGGTCATATTATGGGGAATCACAGTGTCCTTGATCTTTAGAGACACATTGTACTGTGAGAACAAGAAGAGTAAAATGTGGTCAAGTCTCTCAACGCTCGTGTCTGTGTGTAGCACCTACAGATCTGCAGATCTTTTTTGAGAAATCCCCGTGACTGATCCTTTTTTTGGCACAATTAAGCACAGATTATTTTATGAATCACTCACATTGTAATGTAGCCTTTACAAAAAGCCTGTTTTTAAAGGATTGGGCAGTTAATAATGACATTTAACTCGACAACAAACCCACAGCTTGAACAAAGCTCTCTTGAGCGTTTCACACGAGAAAGGGGCGTTCCTTAAATGCACAGCAGACAAAAAATTACTTTAACTCTGAACTCCAGAGAGAAGGTGAAAATGGCCATGAAAACGAAATATTGTTTTTGGTGTGAAAAACTTGATTAACTTTATTAATGGGAGAAAAAAATTAGAAAATGCATAATTACCTGTGATACTTTTGTGCTTGTTTTAATAAATAGCCATTAAATTTAGTCACAATCAAGATATTTGAAATAAACGTGAAACTTCTGAAAGAAAAAGAGGATGTTAAAACGATAATGTAAAGAATAATTTGCTATTTTCAGCCAGTAGGAAGTAATTGAGCCCTTCCTGTGTCCTAGACAATAACACCATTAGAAAGATTGCAGCGTCTAGTCGGTCTGGCTGGAGAGCATCAGTGCGATATCTGATACGATCCAAATAAAACATTCAAGAGTTTCAGAAAGCTAATGTGTTTCGGGAAGAGACAAAATAGATTCGAGAAGGTGTGGAAGTGGAAACAGGTCAAATATAAAGTCAGTTATTTATATATATGTGTTCATTAAATTGTGCTCTAAAATAAAAGAGGCAGCATTGAGCCAAAGAGGCAACCACATGATATTATCCTGTTTTTAAATGCAATACAAGATAAAAATAACTGCTGACACAGTTGATAGCTGCAATGTGATCATGAAATCAGCATTAAAAGCTCTGTATCAGGACACACCAGCAGAAAAATACACAACTCAGCACAAATATATGAAGATATAGCAGTATGTCGTAAAATGATGCCACGAGCCCGCAACTTGAGAATTAAGAAAACAGTCTAGAGATCAACATCACAAACTTCATTTACTGTAAAGAATTATGGCTTGGATTTGCAATGAACAAAATATGGTGCCAGTTACTGACAATAAGAAGCTTTTGTCTGATGTTAATCCAACAATAACTTGATAAAAACACAGATAGCAATGTGATTTCATTCTTGTGACTCTTGAAATCGACAGTAAAGCATCAGTGAGGTCATCAGTCTCATTCACTATACGGCCCTGTGTACTGGATTTAGACACCAGAACATCACACCATAACTCTGTGTTCTTGCTGAACATTTCATTTAAAATGGGCAATAATGGAGAGTTTATCCAACTTTTGGTTGCACTCATCTCTCCAGGCAATCCACTAAATGTTGGATCATGGCTGCAGGGATTTGCTCTGTTCAAAAAAAGATCAACAGTTTTTATAAGCATGATTTCAATATTGAAAACAGTCTTTTGAAAAAAGTCAAATTGACTCAATAACAAATGCAAGTATTAAATCATCCAGTCAAATTCCCATTGATGATGCAATGCACTCATCTCTGAAGTTGCATTAAGCAAACCTGCTAATTTCCCATACCAATGAACTTATTTTAGAAACAAATGAGATGCCTCATGCACTGTGACACACTACCAGCTCAGTTTCAGTGTCAGAATGTGGTTTGGTTTATTTAGGTTAGTATATGTATGAACCGTGTGCTAAATCTATGTGGTTTTCTTTTACCTACATACAGAGTAGATGTAGGAGAATGGGACTATTATTGGTCATCTGAGGTATGCGTGCAAGTAAATGTGCAGATGAACATATGGTGTATGTGGGTGTAAGAGCTCACATGAACCCTTCTTACCTCAACACCAGAGTAAACAACTTTACTGGAAACTAAAGTCAGAGCTCAAGAACCAAATAAGGCTGTTTTAACTCCGCCCACTATTGCTCAGACAGTTTACTGTTAATACAAATAGTTTATTATTTCAATTTTCATCTAGTTTTTGGACTTAGTGTGGACAAGATGCTATTTGTTGCTATTTACTCTTGATGCAAACAATATCCATCACTATTTTCCAGTGATGGATGAAGTACACAAATCCTGTACTTTGATACTCTGATGAAATGTTTATTACAGTAAAAGTTCCCCTTGAAATATCTACTTGGGAAAAACATACTTAATGTTACAGGTACTGATCTATTAGGACTATCTATTGGGAGGGATTTAATCTATTTTTCATCAAAAGTCAGAGCTACAATATGACACAGAGTTCATAAAAGTCCCCACTGAAGATTAGATGAGGTTAGTGGCTCTTCTTAGTATTGAATTCCCATGAGTGAACTGAGAGTACAAAGAACAAAGTCTTTTTTTATCCCAGGGTTGGCATGCAAAACCAGAAGATGTAAAGTCAATGCCATTCTTTGTGCAAAAATATTGGTGTCTTGGAGGCTTTAAGAACGTGAGAAATTCACAACAAAAATTGTACAATTGGAAACAGCAGTATCACACCAAAGAGAGGTAAGCCCAAATTTCCATATAATCTACTGTTTGATCCAAACACATGCTTAATATAAATCCAGGGAAATTGTAGAAGTAAATCATGATTTGAAAGATAAGAAAGACCCCAGACAGAATTAGACTCCCAATTTGGAATGTCCAATTCCCACTACTTAGTAGGTCCTCATGGTGGCGCCGTTGCTCACTTCAATCCGGGTGATGGAGGACAAGCCTCAGTTGCCTCCTCTTCTGAGACCGTCAATCCGCGCATCTTATCACGTGGCTCGTTGTGCATGACATGGTGGAGACTTCCAGCATGTGGAGGCTCATGCTACGATCCACACACAACTCACCACACGCCCCATTGAGAGCGAGAACCACTAATCGCAACCACGAGGAGGTTACCCCATGTGACTCTACCCTCCCTAGTAACCGGGCCAATTTGGTTGTTTAAGAGACCTGGCTGGAGTCACTCAGCACTCCCTGGATTCAAACTCCCGACTCCAGGGGTGATTGTCAGCGTCAATACTCGCTGAGATACCCAGGCCCCAGAATTAGACTCTTAACATTGGCCTCCACCTAATTAACTATATATAAACATTAAAACAGAACAAATAAATCATCTGTTGGGTTTTTCCAGACATTTGTAATTACAGTAATTTACAGGTGTTGTTAAATGAAGACAGACTAACTTCCTCTCCTGCAACAGATATCCAACCCACAAACAAAAACAAATTTCCTACTTTCCATAAACAAACCGTCTCTTATTGGACAATGGAATTGGGGTTTCATACAGCGGCCGAACATGACTCACAATGAACTGATAATTTCCCTGCTGAATAGACGAGCATTGTTGCTCACCAGCTAATCTTGTGTTTTAGTTGCTGATCCTTCAGCAAAGGATGCTGGTGTGATGGTGACCCTCCCAGGATTTCAATCTAGCTTAACCAGCATCATCACTGTACTGTATAAATGTGGAGCAGGTGCATCATCAGCTCAATATGGCTGTTAATTATAGTTGCTAGGGGCGACACTGTTTGGCATCTTGCCATATTGTTTTTCAGGAAATGGTGGCCTATCAGAACCCAAAGTGTCAAAACATCTCTAGAAGGTGTGAACTGAGTAGAAACATAGACAGACATGTATGAATTTCTTTCTTTCTTTAGTGAAACACAAAGGAGATGTTAGGCAGGATGTTAACCTCAGTCACAATTCATTTGAACTGCATCTTTTCAATGAATATAAATGCTGACCGAGGCGGTCATTCTGCCTTTTGTGTTCCACGAAATAAAGTCATAAATGTTTGATACAACATGAGGGTGAGTAAATGATAACAGAATTTTAGATTGCACTAACTCTGTCATGACAGGTGTGAGTTATTGTCAGAGGGAGATAAAAACAGGTACAGGTGGTGATTGTTCCTCATTGTTAATGTTCTCACGGCATCTGTTGCTTTCCGATGATGAGAGACGTTGAAAAAGGAAGTGAAAGTCTGACTATAATCTGCTGTATAAAATGCATTATAAGAATTGTCTTAAGAATGATTTATTTATTTAATGCAGTGGGGCATTGGTGGATGAGTTGTTGCTTGATATAAAGCTTCTGTATTAAGACACTCTTTACTGTTTTTATTTATAAAAGTGAGTAGATAGGATATTTAAAGATTTGAATGTGCTATTATTTGTTATTTATTTATTAGAATTAGAAGCACTCGCGTGTGACATCATATCCTGGTCCGTTGCGCTTTCTTAATTTATTTGCATGCTCATAGTCCAGTAACTTTTAATAGTGAATCGATTGTGTTTTATCATTCCTCATTTGTATGTTGCTTTAGATAAAAGTGTGCTAAATTATTGTATATTTTAATGTAGCTGTGTCAGTTTGTCTTTCTAAGAGTTCATCTTGTGGTCATGTCATGACTTCTCTTTCACTTTCAGGTATTTCAGGTCCATATACATCTTATTCATCTCAGATTACATCTTATCTCATGCGGATGTGGGCACAATATACCAACGATTCATGAAAATATGATGTTAGATTTTAACAGCCGCGGCCTGTGCGTTTACAGTCTAGGCCTTCAGTGTGAATCATGATATTAAGAAAACACAGTTTCACAATGAATAAGACTCTGTACATTACATATCATACATATCATACATTATGTGGCAGTCAACTAATAATACCAATTGACATCTAAGGAGGTCTAATACCAAGAAAAAGCTCTCTAATAATATTTAATATTATGAGAAACTGAACACATTACACATCAAAATAACAAAGATCAGTATGTTACACTGTATCACATGACCTCATCATGTTGTATGGATGATTCAGTAAAGGTGTTCAATTATCAGTTTAATGGGCTAATGTAACAATTATTTCCTATGGATTGTTCTCAAACGTCAAACACAATATCCAACACCAATATAAGCTTCAACAACATTAAAGTAGTTCTCTAGCTAACGTTAGCATTCTTCTTCTTCTTTGGATTTATTGGCGGTTGGCAAAGCAGCTCAGGTGCAGTTCCGCCACCTACTGGGATGGAGTATGAGGCATTGATGAAGGAGGAAATAAAAAGAGAGGGGTAAGAACGCCTACATAAAATGTAATTTTTTAATCTGAATATAATTTTCCCCAAAGACTGTAGACTTTAGGTAAACTAATACAGCCTTAGTCACTTTTGAATTGTTATTCAATAAGTTATGTAATGTTAAACTATTTATCCCTTTGGATATGGCTTTAACTTCTTCTCCGAGCAGAATTTTTTCTTTGTAATAACTTATGCATTCAAATACAACATGTTCAACAGTTTCTGGTAATCCACAATTATTGCACAATCCATTGTTTGCTTTCCTATCTTAAATAGTAACTGGTTCAATGCAGTGTGTCCGATACAGAGTCATGAAATTACTGTCATCCCTTCTTTTGCTACAAACTACTCTCTCATTTCCTACATCTTTTTTCATTCCATATAGATGTCTTCCCTTTCTCTCCTGGGTCCACATTTCTTCCCACATCATCTCTTTAATTCAATGGTGCATTAATATCTATTTTTGGATACTTTAATGCCAGTTTAGCCATTTCATCTGCTAGTTCATTACCTTTTACCCCATGTGTGCCGGCAGCCACAGAAAGAATGTTTTTATCCCTTTTTGTTGTATTCTAAACAATGTCTGAAGGTTTTCAAAAATAATTTCATGTCTAGAATTAGATTTCCCATTCATTAAGCTGGTAAGGCCAGAAAGAGAGTCAGAACCGATCACCACATTTAGTGGCTGAACCTCTTCCACCCACTGAAGGGCCAACAGTTTTGCTGTCATTTCCGTTGAGTAAACAAATAAATTATTAGATGTTCTTTTCCCTATTTTATAGTCAAACTGAGGAATAACTACCACTGCTGCTGTTTGTCCAGACTCTGGATCCTTTGAACCGTCAGTATAGATTGTATACAATAATAATACTCTTAAACTATATATTGCCTCACTACCATGTCCTTAGAAACCCATCTTTGTTTGTCGTTTATTTTTTCCAACAACTGTAAATCAACTGATGGCATTGGAAACATCCAGTGAGGTAATACTGGCAGTGCCACTGTTGGGCTTACTTCAACATTCGGTGAGCCTCATTATTTGCGTTCCAGCTGAAAATCACCAACTGTGAATACTCATGTTCCCAACACTTGTCCAGAACTTTCTTTACAGGATGACTTTAACTATGTGCTTTTATTGATATCCAATAAACCATTTTCAATTGTAACCAGCGAATTTCCAAATGCATTTCTCCCACTTCCACTTGAAGAGCAGCTGCTGGTGAAGATCTGAATGCACCACAACAAATTCTTAATGCCTGGGATTGGATAACTTCTACCTTTTTTCAAATATGCAGAAGCTGAACTATATATACAAATGTTATAATCTATAGTGGATCTTATTAAGACACTTTATATTCTCCTTAGGGAAGGGCGACTAGCCCCCGAATCTGTCCCAGCCAAGCTTCATAATACATTTATTCCCTTCTTATATTTGAGTGTTAGCATCGCTCTTCTTCATGTACTTTAAGTAACGATACGACAGTGGTGTTAGTCGCTATACTGCCATCTTTTGCTGTGGATCAGCATGATCGTCTCTGCTGCCCCCGTCAGCTTTGGAATATCAATTGCATCTGGAAAATGTCCAAGTTTGAGGTCATTTCTAAAGTTATTTTTACTCTTATAATATAATTGTTTTGCCCAAAAACAAATGTCAGAAATCAAGTGAACCTGCTTCTGCTGTTAGGAACAGATTATTACTGTTCCTCATATCAATAATCTTTGGAGACTGTCTACGTTTCACGTTATTTCTAAAGACCGTTCTGTCACCATGACAAATTCCTTGTGTGTCTTTACGCATTCTTGGCAATAAAGTTCTTTCTGATTCTTTTCGCTGTTCGTGTCACCAAACAACAATGTTCTAAGCATAACCAAGTGTATCTACACAATTGGCTCCAAACTACTGAATGCACCTTTAATAGTAAACCTATTTAAACATTTAGTGAATAAACAGCTTCACCAAACTATTGAAAACTACAGAAACCTTCAACCAACCCATAAGCCTAAACCTGACCCAAACCTTAACCCTACCACTAAATCTAACCTTAGCCAAACTAAACTTAGTAGCAGCGATTGAGACTCTCGCGAGACTTGGATTGGCACTCCCAGTGGATTGTATAATGTTTGGCGGTTCCACACAGTTTGAGCGGCAGATGGGGGCGCAGGACGCTAAGCACTCTTAATGCATTTTGTTTTAAGTGTGCAGTTTCTAATTTGGCTAAAATGGACACATCTCCAGTCGAAGTTTAATCGGTTTCAGAAATGAAACCGCTGATCAAATATTTGTGAATTTTTTGGATGTTAATAAACACGCGCACGCAAGAAAACAAGAGTTTCATGATGAAGATGAATTGTGGCGAACTGTTCTGGATATGATTCATATATTTGTTTTCTTCGATCTGTTCCTGTGTTTCGCGAAAGGTGAGAAATTTCTATTTTCAATAAATAAGGCAAACAAACAAAGTTTATTACACAAAGACCTTTAAAACAACTAAAAGATTACTTTCAGACTATTATTTTGCATTTGAACTGTTGATCGAGAATAAACTCTAGAACTGCAGGATTATCAATATTTGTGACCGCTGAGGAGACATTGAACACATGTTGGGACACATTTACCAGCCGGACGGGTCATTTAGCACAAACTCGTATTGGAAAGCTCACATGGGTTAATAAAAAGGTTTAATTAAAAATATATACAATTTAAAGGCTAATTAATAGGAACACAAGTAAAAATAAGAGAAACGTGACATGAAAAATTAAATCAAAACTCGGAGAATGAAAATCATCTGTATTTTCTTGTTAATTCTCGATAAAGAAAATACTAAAACACAATCCGATTCTCAAGACTTTCACATTTTCTTTCCCATTCTCCTTTCTCAAAACTAAAATCAATCTCGACTCATCGACTCTTCCAGAAGTCCCCAGCAGGGGCGATAAAGACAAAGGAAATGTAAAACTGACCTGCTGGTTTCAGTTTCAATCTCAGTGTTGGGCCGGTGGGACACTGATCATGAGCACCTGCTGGTAGATGCTGGAACTACATCATCCGATCACAAAAACATGTTTCTCCGGACAGACATTCAGAAGTTGCCGTGTTTTATGCCGGAATAAAACAAATGTCCAAGAACAATTTAAATGTAAATGATTTAATTACATCTCACATCTTCATCCGGTGACGGATTGTTTTTGAATGTCCCTTAAAGAGCATGAAATTGCTTTTAAATCACTCACGGTTAGGTAAGGGCAGGGGTGCCCACACTTTTTTGTGTGATGATCTACTTTTAAATGACCAACTCAATAAGATCTACCAACTAAAAAAACACAGTTTCATTTAAAATAAGAAAATGCTTGTGGGACTACTGCATGTATCCCTACATGGAATTCATCTTCTAATTAATACAAAAATATATAATAATGTTCAATGTTGATATCATTCAGTTTTAAAATGAAACCCAAAACACCTACAGCATAATAGATTACAATAGCCAGCGCATTTACCTCATTCTGATGACGAGTAAATATTGACCAATATAAGCTTCAACAACATTAAAGTACTTCTCTAGCTAACGTTAGCATTCTTCTTCTTCTTCTTCTTCTTTGGATTTATTGGCGGTTGGCAAAGCAGCACAGGTGCAGTTACGCCACCTACTGGGATGGAGTATGAGGCATTGATGAAGGAGGAAATAAAAAGATGGAAAAGAGAGAGGTAAGAACGCCTACATAAAATGTAATTTATTAATCTGAATATCATTTTTTCTAAAGCCTTTAGACTTTAGGTAAACTAATACAGCCTTAGTCACTTTTGAATTGTTATTCAATTAGTTCTGTAATGTTAAACTATTTATGGATATGGCTTTAACATCTTCTCCGAGCAGAGATCTTTCTTTGTAATAATTTATGCATTCAAATAGAGTATGTTCAACAGTTTCTGGTAATCCACAATTATTGCACAATCCATTGTTTGCTTTCCTATCTTAAATAGTAACTGGTTCAATGCAGTGTGTCCGATACAGAGTCATGCAATTACTGTTACTTTTGCTACAAACTACTCTCTCATTTCCTACATCTTTTTTCTTTCCATATAGATGTCTTCCCTTTGTCTCCTGGGTCCACATTTCTTCCCACATCTTCTCTTTAATTAATCCTTTAATTTCGCTTTACTCAGTGGTGCATTAATATCTATTTTTGGATACTTTAATGCCAGTTTAGCCATTTCATCTGCTAGTTCATTACCTTTTACCCCACGTGTGCCGGCAGCCACAGAAAGAATGTTTATCCCTTTTTGTTGTATTCTAAACAATGTCTGAATGTTTTCAAAAATAATTTCATGTCTAGAATTAGATTTCCCATTCATTAAGCTGTTAAGGCCAGAAAGAGGGTCAGAACAGATCACCACATTTAGTGGCTGAACCTCTTCCACCCACTGAAGAGCCAACAGTTTTGCTGTCATTTCCGATGAGTAAACAGATCAATGATTAGATGTTATTTTCCCTATTTTATAGTCAAACTGAGGAATAACTACCACTGCTGCTGTTTGTCCAGACTCTGGATCCTTTGAACCAACAGTATAGATTTGTATACAATAATAATACCCTTAAACTATACACTCACCTAAAGGATTATTAGGAGCACCTGTTCAATTTCTCATTAATGCAATTATCTAATCAACCAATCACATGGCAGTTGCTTCAATGCATTTAGGGGTGTGGTCCTGGTCAAGACAATCTCCTGAACTCCAAACTGAATGTCAGAATGGGAAAGAAAGGTGATTTAAGCAATTTTGAGCGTGGCATGGTTGTTGGTGCCAGACGGGTCGGTCTGAGTATTTCACAATCTGCTCAGTTACTGGGATTTTCACGCACAACCATTTCTAGGGTTTACAAAGAATGGTGTGAAAAGGAAAAACATCCAGTATGCGGCAGTCCTGTGGGCTGAAAATGCCTTGTTGATGCTAGAGGTCAGAGGAGAATGGGCCGACTGATTCAAGCTGATAGAAGAGCAACTTTGCCTGAAATAACCACTGCTACAACCGAGGTATGCAGCAAAGCATTTTTGAAGCCACAACACACACAACCTTGAGGCGGATGGGCTACAACAGCAGAAGACCCCACCGGTACCACTCATCTCCACTACAAATAGGAAAAAGAGGCTACAATTTGCAAGAGCTCACCAAAATTGGACAGTTGAAGACTGGAAAAATGTTGCCTGGTCTGATGAGTCTCGATTTCTGTGGAGACATTCAGATGGTAGAGTCAGAATTTGGCGTAAAGAGAATGAGAACATGAATCCATCATGCCTTGTTACCACTGTGCAGGCTGGTGGTGGTGGTGTAATGGTGTGGGGGATGTTTTCTTGGCACACTTTAGGCCCCTTAGTGCCAATTGGGCATCGTTTAAATGCCACGGCCTACCTGAGCATTGTTTCTGACCATGTCCATCCCTTTATGGCCACCATGTACCCATCCTCTGATGGCTACTTCCAGCAGGATAATGCACCATGTCACAAAGCTCGAATCATTTCAAATTGGTTTCTTGAACATGACAATGAGTTCACTGTACTAAAATGGCCCCCACAGTCACCAGATCTCAACCCAATAGAGCATCTTTGGGATGTGGTGGAACGGGAGCTTCGTGCCCTGGATGTGCATCCCACAAATCTCCATCAACTGCAAGATGCTATCCTATCAATATGGGCCAACATTTCTAAAGAATGCTTTCAGCACCTTGTTGAATCAATGCCACGTAGAATTAAGGCAGTTCTGAAGGCGAAAGGGGGTCAAACACAGTATTGGTATGGTGTTCCTAATAATCCTTTAGGTGAGTGTATATTGCCTCACTACCATGTCCTTAGAAACCCATCTTTGTTTGTCGTTTATTTTTTCCAGCAACTGTAAATCGAGTGATGCCATTGGAAACATCCAGTGAGGTAACACTGGCAGTGCCACTGTTGGGCTTACTTCAACATTCGGTGAGCCTCATTATTTGCATTCCAGCTGAAAATCACCAACTGGGAATACTCATGTTCCCAACAGTTGTCCAGAACTTTCTTTACAGGATGACTTTAACTATGTGCTTTTATTGATATCCAATAAACCATTTTCAATTGTAACCAGCGAATTTCCAAATGCATTTCTCCCACTTCCACATGAAGAGCAGCTGCTGGTGAAGATCTGAATGCACCACAACAAATTCTTAATGCCTGGGATTGGATAACTTCTTCCTTCTTTCAAAGATGCAGAAGCTGAACTATATATACAAATGTTATAATCTATAGTGGATCTTATTAAGACACTATATACTCTCCTTAGAGAAGGGTGACGAGCCCCCCAATCTGTCCCAGCCAAGCTTCATAATACATTTATTCCCTTCTTATATTTGAGTGTTAGCATCGCTCTTCTTCATGTACTTTAAGTAACGATACGACAGTGGTGTTAGTCGCTATACTGCCATCTTTTGCTGTGGATCAGCATGATCGTCTCTGCTGCCCCCGTCAGCTTTGGAATGTCATTTGCATCTGGAAAATGTCAGAGTTTGAGGTAATTTCTAAAGTTATTTTTACTCTTATAATATAATTGTTTTGCCCAAAAACAAATGTCAGAAATCAAGTGAACGTTATTCTGCTGTTAAGAACAGATTATTATTGTACATATCAATAATCTTTGGAGACTGTCTACGTTTCACGTTATTTCTAAAGACCGTTCTGTCACCATGACAAATTCCTTGTGTGTCTTTACGCATTCTTGGCAATAAAGCTCTTTCTTTTTCTTTTCGCTGTTCGTGTGACCAAACAACAATGTTCTAAGCATAACCAAGTGTATCTACACAATTGGCTCCAAACTACTGAATGCACCTTTAATAGTAAACCTATTTAAACATTTAGTGAATAAACAACTTCACCAAACTATTGAAAACAACAGAAACCTTCAACCAACCCATAATCCTAAACCTGACCCAAACCTTAACCCTACCACTAAATCTAACCTTAGCCAAACTAAACTTAGTAACAGCGATTGAGACTCTCGCGAGACTTGGATTGGCACTCCCAGTGGATTGTATAATGTTTGGCGGTTCACACAGTTTGAGCGGCAGATGGGACGCAGGTCGCGGTACGCTCAGCGCTCTTTAATGCATTTTGTTTTAAGTGTGCAGTTTCTAACTTGGCTAAAATGGACACTTCTCCAGTCGAAGTTTAATCGGTTTGAGAAATGAAACCGCTGATCAAATATTTGTTTGGATGTTATTAAACACGCGCACGTAAGAAAACAAGAGTTTCATGATGAAGATGAATTGTGGCGAACTGTTCTGGATATGATTCATATATTTGAATTCTTCGGTCTGTTCCTGTGTTTCGCGAAAGGTGAGAAATTTGTATTTTCAATAAATGAGCCAAACAAATATAAACAAATGTTTTACTCTTTATTCAAAACAGAAGTGTATTACACAAAGACCTTTAAAACAACTAAAAGATTACTTTCAGACTATTATTTTGCATTTGAACTGTTGATCGAGAATAAACTCTAGAACTGCAGGATTATCAATATTTGTGAGCGCTGAGGAGACATTGAACACATGTTGGGACACATTTACCAGCCGGACGGGTCATTTAGCACAAACTCGTATTGGAAAGCTCACATGGGTTAATAAAAAGGTTTAATTAAAAATATATACAATTTAAAGGCTAATTAATAGGAACACAAGTAAAAATAAGAGAAACGTGACATGAAAAATTAAATCAAAACTCGGAGAATGAAAATCATCTGTATTTTCTTGTTAATTCTCGATAAAGAAAATACTAAAACACAATCCGATTCTCAAGACTTTCACATTTTCTTTCCCATTCCCCTTTCTCAAAACTCAAATCAATCTCGACTCATCGACACTTCCAGAAGTCCCCAGCAGGGGTGATGAAGACAAAGGAAATGTAAAACTGACCCAATGCTGGTTTCAGTTTCATCTAATCTCAGTGTTGGGCCGGTGGGACACTGATCATGAGCACCTGCTGGTAGATGCTGGAACTACATCATCCGATCACAAAAACATGTTTCTCCGGACAGACATTCAGAAGTTGCCGTGTTTTATGCCGGAATAAAACAAATGTCCAAGAACAATTTAAATGTAAATGATTTAATTACATCTCACATCTTCATCCGGTGACGGATTGTTTTTGAATGTCCCTTAAAGAGCGTGAAATTGCTTTTAAATCACTCACGGTTAGGTAAGGGCAGGGGTGCCCACACTTTTTTGTGTGATGATCTACTTTTAAATGACCAACTCAATAAGATCTACCAACTAAAAAAGCACAGTTTCATTTAAAATAAGAAAATGCTTGTTGGGACTACTGCATGTATCCCTACATGGAATTCATCTTCTAATGAATAAAAAAAATATATAATAATGTTCAATGTTGATATAGTTATCTAAACCCAAAACACCTACAGCACAATAGATTACAATAGCCAGCGCATTTACCTTATTCTGATGGCGAGTATGTTTATTCAGTTGCCATGACAACCAGGTTAAGGGCTTCTGAGAAAAGAGCGCGAAATTGCGATGCTACTGCCCAGCATTGCCTTTGCGATCGACGTATTGGGCACCCCTGGGTAAGGGGCTCCCTATATCTTCCATAGTTTAGGATCAATACCTGCAGTTATATCTTTCTCCTCCCGACGAGACTGAACAGCCCATCTGAGGATCACCTGACTCGGGCTTTTGGGATCTTCAGAAGTGAGAGGATCTCCTCAAGGACAGAAACTAAGGTTCGTGCCAGTGTTTTATCTATTACATCATGACTGTACACCTGCAAATATAAAGATACAGTTCCAGAATCAGAACTGGACGGCTCATATGACATCAAGTGTTATTGTTAGTTTCGTGAGCTTGTCTTTGTTATTCTGTATAATGCCAATTGGACCCAGAATATGTTTATTATATGGCTGGGACATGGGTCAGAATATTCTGCTGTAGGGATTTTGAAACACAATTTTAATGGGAGCATTTTGGAAACTAATAACGATTCTTCAGGACACTTTGTGTTAATGGTAGTTGTAGTGGATACATTTATAGTGATTATTGTTAACATCTATGTGTATAATTCTGTTGCAGAAAACGGTATTCATTTTAATGTTCTAGATCAAAAAAGTTAATACACGTTAAGCAAATCCCCTACTGCCTCTCTGGTTCTAGGTGGTGATTTTAATATAGCAATAAATAATATGTTATATAGGTGCCCACCAAGGAAAACAATATCTTCAAAAACATTTATGGACAAATTTGATTGATTGAAATTTGGCGAAAAATGTATCCAGATGAATCTCAAAACACCTGGAGTAACAAGGACTGTTCGAAACAATCTAGAATTGATTATTGGTTGATCTCTAAAATATTAAGAAGAAACAATATTCAGTTACTATTAGCAACAGTCCTTTGACCATAAAGCCATTTATATTTCAGTATGTTTATCCCAAAATAATACCTTGAAAATCTCAAAAGCATCGCTCTGGAGGTCAAATAGGTCCCTCCTTAATGATGATAAGTGGAAGCAGCAAATTAATGAACTCAAAATGTGCTGGAACAGAGACACAAAAGGCTCATGTGTGAAATTGGAGCTTTTAAAATATGAATTAGGGAAATTTCTAAGGAGGTTTGGAAGCAATATAGAAGTTCTTTCACAACTAACTCTTAATCTTTTGAGGAGCCCTTATCTGGCAGTCAAACATATAAATACTTCAGACTACAAAATAACTTAGATGAACTGTATAGATCAAGAGCTAAGGGAGCCCATGTTAGATCTAGAAACAAATGGCTAGAAGAAGGGGAACAAAATGCATCCTACTGTTTTAGGTTGGGAAAAGCTAATGCTTTGAATGCTTCAATTGTCCATCTTCGAACTAATGATGGGGCTCTTGATGACCCTAAAGCATCTTTTTGCTCCAAGTTTTATAATAATTTAGATAATCAAGATATTGTGAAAAATCACGCAATTATTTTTTGATTCAATTAGTCAAAATAAATGTATTTCAGCAGAAGATAATGAAGCTTGCGATAACAATCTCCCAAAGGGAAATCTTACAGGCCCTTACGAATTCAAAAAATAATAAAAGTCTGGTCTGTGATGTTTTAACCTCTCCGGAGTTATAGAAGATGTTTGCTGAACATTTATCCCCTTTCTTGTTAAAGGTTTTTGCAGAGTATTGAAATGGAAGCACTTCCACCAAGTATGACACAAGGGATCAATACCTTAGTACCAAAACCCAATAAAGACTAGTGTTGTCAAAAATACCGGTACTCCAGTAACAAGTCTGTACTCAAACAAAAAATTATTTGCGATACCAGAATTTCTGGAGGTACCGGAGTACCGAGTGCAGAGGCAGGAACTTTCGAACGCTACAAGCAAAAGATGACGACAAGCAAAGCTGCTGCGGCTTTGTCGAACAGAAAAGTGGAAAAAGCCAGGTTTGGAAATTCATAGGTTAGGTTTGTGTGGTCGGTGCTTCTCTATAAATTGCGCGAATGTCCCGATCTAAGGGGGAGAGATTGAAACTGTACCTGGCTGAGAGAGACTCGTCCCTCGCGCGCGCACGCTTAATGCCGCTAGATTAGAACTTATTTAATCAGAATATCTATATATATGTCCATATGCATTTCTTATCATGAAGAAAAATGGCAAAATGCAGCTTTATTAATAAGAGAGCACTTTGCACATTAGTTTGGAAATTTGTTTTTTATTAATTCTATTGTATGCTTGTTTATTTAGGTTTTGTTTTTTAGTACTTGGTAAACATTTAAATTAAAAGTTGCAAAAGTTGAAGCAAATCTTATATAAGTGTTCAAAAATACTTTAAGCATACATTGAGAACACTTTAATTTAAATATATTATTTTTGAATTATAACAAAACTGAACAATGGCATATTTTTGTTCATAGTTCAGCTGTTAATTTGTTAAGTTTGTTATTTAACACCATGGAAATCTAGGCCCGCGGACGGGCCCTTAAATGTACAAAATAAAAGTATGCGATAAACAAAACAGCTGTGTGTTACATTGGTACACATGCCACATATCTTTGGAAAGCTACATTTCTTGATTTTCTATTGATATAAACCATTTTAAGATACAATCACAACAGCAGGTACAATCTATATCTTTGTCAGACCACCAACATATAAACAACCAATAACAAAATTTAGGCAACTCACCTATGATGCCTCATAGTTGTACACTGAGCCATAACTTCCCGACAAAAACGGTGTTGTTTCATTGTCAAATGTCCAAATGATCAAATCAAGTAAAATGTTTAGTCCAAATCACATTATTACATCAATAAATATCCACAGACTCTTGTTGCATCATTTCAAAGCACCTGGCAGCTGTGCCTAATCTTTCACATATTACCGTAATAACTTCAGTTCAGATGTAAACATTTCCTATATCCGTATCAAAATGGAAGCACGCACTCTGACCTTTCGATTGACACCTCATTTGACCCAATAGGAGCTTCCATGTCCTGTCCACAGCCTTCAATACCCAACCACCATCTGTGTCGAAGTGTAAGGGCATACCCACTTTCCTTTGTTTACTGATCAAACCAATTACATTGAAGAGTGGAAATGACTGACGATCGTGATAGCCAATGAAATTCTGAAAACAGTGATATGCGGCTTTAGTGGAACGATTAGAGTACGGCTCTGTTATTCCTAGCGCAAAGTTTCCTCGAAGTTTACCCACTGCTGTAGGCCTCAGCAGAAATGCATGCAGAGCTGCTTTGGAACTGTTTACACATTTGGCGATTTAAATATGGTGAAACGGATCTAAAAACAGGATTTTCACCCCAGGATGCTGATATAAGAAGGCATTCATTGTCAAAATTCTGAGTTTGGAGATGAAATTTCTGAAAACAATACAGATGATTCAGAGGCAGATGGAGAGATGAGACATGGCTCTGGACAAGTAAGTGTTTTCTTGTGTTTATAACATATATTACTGTATATTCCGCGATAAATAAGCTTTTAGTTTGAATAATGAATACACATTTTGTAATTACCCTTTGTCGTGTGTTTCCTCAGTGAGTGTTTGAACCGCTTGTGCGTGTTTTTAGTTCATTGTTTGTTTCAGATCTATTGACATGCTATATAGATGTTTTGTATATTTACTGTAAATATATATATATATATATATAGTAAATAAATCAATAAATATAAGTTGAAAATAAGAATATATGTTTGAGAGTCTATTTGTTACAATGCGGGAGGTGGGGAGGTGTAGGGCCATCTATTTGTTACAATGCTGAATTGATGGGGGAGGTGTAGGCCCATCTCTTTGTTCCATAGTACATTGGCAAAGTATACAGTATTTACAGTAAATATACATACAATAATACATTTTTACACACTCGAAAAGAAAAACTAATATATATATATATATATATATATATATATATATAGAATACAGAAAAGATGGAAAAGTTGTGTCTAGCTTTGTAAATTACATTTATTTATTCTCCCCACTCAGCAAGCGGCCACATAAAGTGGAGCAGCAGGACAGCACCTCATCAAGAGAGGAGGGCTTTCAGAGAGACCCTTGCTGAGGAGCATGGCAGAGTTGGGGTCTCACTCCACAGCCAGACCCAGTATCTCCTGCTCCACTGAAGAGCACATCACAGGCCGTTGCACATCACCAAATCTTGCACCGCTGGTCGCCTGAAGTGCAGGCAGTGTCATGCAAAGACACCAGTGAAGTACTCTCCTGTGTTGTGCCTATGTGCTTTGTACACAAATGTGACTGCTACAATGACTGGCATGTTGCTAGAAACATGTACAATTTTATAATGGTTTGTAAATACTTTATGTAAAAATTAATGTAAATAGTTTGTTGTGTATTTTTATATAAACAAATTGTCCACCATAGCACTAGTTTTGACTCTTTTATATGCACAACATTTAGTTTCAAGAAGGGAAAAGGCACTCTAATGTGTTTATGCATCAGTTACTCTGTGTCAGCAAAACTAATAGTGGATCTGGATATGGAATATGATAGCTCTAAGTGTCATCTTTCATTAGAGCCCAAAATTATGACTGTACGCTGAAGCGCTCAAAAGTTGCAGCCTTTTGTCCTAGGGTTTCCAAAGTGACCTTTTGGAGTATCCAAAAGGCACTTTTGTAAAACGCCTGGGTGTACCCTTAGAAAAACATGTGTAAAATATTCATTTTTATGATATTGTTATAACATTTGAACCTGGACTAGGTAAGGATTCATGCTGTGATCCCATTGTGTTCTCAAGCTAATAGCTACAAGTTATAGTCATCTGCAGGCATCTGTATGCAAAAAAAATTTCAGGCGGAAAAAAAAAATTCTATTTCATTGTGTTCAAACTTCTATTACTCAAAATCAGTAGCACTTACAGTAATTCTGACAGCTGGAGAAAAAACTTCAGAGTGCCCCCTTTCAAATGTGACCAAAACCATGCATGTACTCCAAACGGTTCAAGAACAGCTTTAAATTTACTTCGGGTATGCCTTGATTAGGCGTTTTAGGCTAATTTTACAGGATTGGGAAGAGGTTAAAGAGTGTTGTTTAGTAACCTGTTTTTGTGTTTTGCTTTGGTACCGAAAATGTACCATAACATGTTTACACATTTGTTCATGGTGTGGTTTATTTTACAATGTTTTAAGGATAAAACAATCTGAAAATATTAACCCACTTATGAGATCAAATTAACCCAATATTCCTGTAAAAATGAACCATTATTTGGGTTTAATAACCCATTAGCGGTGTTAGTTTAGCCCAACATGTGTTCTGTCCCATATTTAAACTGTTCAGATGATCAATAATAAAATTACACACTTAATTCTGCAAAGGTCCCTGATATGTGTGCAGAAATAACGCCGTGTTTTTGAGACTTCAGTGAGATTTGTATCACAATCTATTTATCCAACTAATCTAAAAGTATTTGCTTTGATATTTGGGTGTATTTTTGGTTTGATAGTTTTGTTGGTAATGCTGCTGAAACATGCAGTTCTCTTCTCCATAGGAATCAATACAATTTAGCCTTCTGTTATTTAATATCATGCATAATTCATATATGCAGACGAGTGTGTGACATTCAGTTATCTGTTACTGTCAGTGTTTTTCTCTACATTAAAGGGGTCATGACATGCCTTTATAAAATTATGAGGTTCACTCATTATATTACTAAAATTAATATTACAAGGTTTTTGTTTGCACAAAAAAATTAATATATACGTAAAACATTATAATTTCCCACCCAAATTTTGACCCTCTGTCAGAAACGCTCAATTCTGATGCTTCTCCTTTAAGACTTGACAGTAAACGTCCACGTGTTGTTTAGTAACCTGTTTTTGTGTTTTGCTTTGGTACTTAAAATGGTATTGAGTATCGTGAAATTTCACTGGTATTGGTACCGACTACTGAAATTTTGGTACAGTGACAACACTAATAAAGACCAGGCATGTTTAGATAATTGTCGACCGATTACTCTTTTAAATAAGGATTATAAAATTTTAGCTTTGATTTTTGCAAAAATAATTAAAGATGTTCTTTATTCTATAATTGACGAATCACAATCCGTATTTATGGAAACGCATCATAATGCAAACAATATAATGTTAGTTTTAGATCTACTGGATAATAATGAACTCATCACTAATGAGAGTTACTTGCTTTTCTTAGATTTCTATAAAGCCTTTGATTCACTTGATCAACTTATATTTTAAAACTATTGCAAAAGATTTTTAAAACATTATATTGGAATAATAGTAGTTCTGTTAAATTAAAATTTGGAACTTCACCAAGATTCAATGTATTGTGCCATATAAGACAAGGCTGTCCTATATCCCCAATTTTTGGCTCCTCAGATTTCCAATAGTAATTTATATCGTGTGACAATTGACAAATTATTATTAGCCAGTTGACTGATGACACCACATTGTTTTTGAACGATGCTTCCCAAATCCCTATTGCTTTAAGATTGATTAACAGAGCTTCAGGTCTCTATTTAAATGTTAATAAATGTGAACTAATGTCCTTTAAAAGTGTGATGTTCCCTCTATATGTAACTATCCAGTGAAAGATCAAATTACATTCCTTGGAATAATAATTAATAAACACCAAACTACAAGGTGTAGATTAAATTTTGACCCCATTATAGAGAAAACCCAAAAGAAGTTAAACTCGTCAATTAAATGAAGCTGAAGGTTTGTCCAGACTCACTTACGCATCTCTGTCCTTGGAGGTTGATAAAGGGGTGTTCAAATTTTGGTACAATTTTATACCATTTTGTTTGGAAAATTAAAACCCACTTTATTAATAAGTATGTGATGATGAAGCCAATTAAGCAGCTGGGACTTAATTATTTTGGACTTCTCTACTTTAAACGATACATTTATATTAATTGGCTCAAGCACTTTTTTAATAACTCTCTTTGGAACATTATCCCTAATTATATTTTTTCTAAAGTTGATGGCTTGAGTTTTCTTTTACTTTGTAATTATGACGTCACAAAGATCCCAAATAAATTGTCCAATTTTCATTAGCAGATGTTTTTGGCTTTGTCCCTGATATACAAACACAACAGAAATTATTTTAGGAATAATAAGAACATTCTCTACAAAAATAAATCACTCTTTTTTGATAATTGGTTTAACAACAATCTTATTTTATTTGGGAAACAATTTAACCCACGTGCTAAACATTATAGCTACACAGATTTATTTTACAGAAGTACTAAAGAATTTGCAATTGTTTTTGATGTAGTTCCCTCTGGAGTGTCATTGCTGCTGCAATGAAGTGAATTTTCCATGGCCATCTCCACATTCTTTGAATTTATCTGACAATATATGTTAAACTGTGCAGTTTAATAATGGTAAAATGAAGCTCTTTTACAGAGAGAGATAGTAACAGTTTCTTTCATAATACCTTACTGGAATAACATTGTAGAGAATGTGTTTTGGGATCAAGTATGGACTTTGCCCCAAAAGTATCTGCTTGCAAATAAAATAAATATTGTTTAAATTGATTCATAAGTTCATCCCAACTAAAGATTTTCTTAAGCGATATAAATCAGACATTGATGTAAATTGCTCTTTCTGTCAATCCTCGGTGGAAAACATTCAGATGACTGTCAGATTGTTTTTACATCTTTCTTGAACCTTTTTACTTTATTTATTGTGTTTTTGTAGGTTGGAACAAATTTGGTGGAGTACCTCCTTCAGACTGAGATGTCTCGGATTTATTTCCCTTCATCCTAAACTCAACAAGACAAGCCTGCACACAGATCATTTTAATGCTTATTTTGATTTAATTTATTTGATAGATTTGATTAAATCATTACATAAAGAGTTTTCTAGTAATAGATGCTAAAATTATAAGTAATATTTAAAGAGAGAGTTTAAAATTTACTCGCCCTCATGCCATCCCATATGTGTGACTTTCTTTCTTCTGCAGAACACCTCAAATGTTTTTGGAAGAATATTTCAGCTCTGTTGGTCCATACAATGCAAGTGAATGGTGACCAAAACCGCAAAGCTCCAAACGGCACATAAATGCAGCATAAAAGTAATCCATATGATTCCAGTGGTTTAATCCATGTCTTCTGAAGCGATATGTTCAGTGTGAGTGAGAAACAGATCAATATTTGTGTCCTTTTTTACTATAAATCTTCACTTTAGCATCTGAAAGTCACACGTGGCACCAGTTTGTTTTACTTTCAGATGTGAAAGTGGAGATTTATGGTGAAAAAGGACTTAAATATTGATCTTTCTCACCCACATCATATCACTTCAGAAGACCTGGATTAAACCACTGGAGTCGTGTGGATTACTTTAATGCTTAATTTATCTGCTTTTTGGAGCGTCACATTTCTGGCCATTATTCAAATTAAATGAAACCGCTGAAATATTCTGAACAAAATAAAATAATTTTAGAAGCAGAAGAAAGTCATACACATCTGGGATGTTTCATGTTTTTATTGCCTACTGTATTTAACATGAATTATAAATGTTACTTTATTGTTCTAGATGCTGTTTATTAAAACGTTTGTAAAATGTGTTTAATTGTACTTATTGCATGTATTTATATTAATGCAAAATAAAGGAGCTAACATGTTTACACATGTTACATGAACATGTTTAATTGTTCATGGTGTGGTTTATTTTACAATGTTTCAGGATAAAACAATCTGAAAATATTAACCCACTTATGAGATCAAATTAACCCAATATTCCTGTAACATTGAACCATTATTTGGGTTTAATAACCCATTAGCGGTGTTAGTTTAGCCCAACATGTGTTCTGTCCCATATTTAAACTGTTCAGATGATCAATAATAAAATTACACACTTAATTCTGCAAAGGTCCCTGATATGTGTGCAGAAATAACGCCGTGTTTTTGAGACTTCAGTGAGATTTGTATCACAATCTATTTATCCAACTAATCTAAAAGTATTTGCTTTGATATTTGGGTGTATTTTTGGTTTGATAGTTTTGTTGGTAATGCTGCTGCAACATGCAGTTCTCTTCTCCACAGGAATCAATACAATTTAGCCTTCTGTTATTTAATATCATACTTAATTCATATATGCAGACGAGTGTGTGACATTCAGTTATCTGTTACTGTCAGTGTTTTTCTCTACATTAAAGGGGTCATGACATGCCTTTATAAAATTATGAGGTTCACTCATTATATTAATAAAATTAATATTACAAGGGGGTTTTGTTTGCACAAAAAACATTCATATATTGGTAAAACATTAATTTATATATATATATATATAATTTCCCACCCTAATTTTGACCCTCTGTCAGAAACGCTCAATTTTGATGCCTCTCCTTTAAGACTTGACAGTAAACACCCACTGTTGTGATTTTGATCTTTTGAGATGATTCAATACGTGACTTATCAAGTCGGTTCACAGAATCAAACTGAATCGAAATGTAGTTCCAGGTTGATGACGCAAGATGCACATCTGAATCACTTGTTCTGGCAACGCAGCACGTCGAACTGTCCAACTCAAAAAGAACCGAATGGGCCGGTCCCATGAACTGTTGAAGTTTCCAGAGGATTAACGAGGACTTGCTGTGTGTTGAAGTTAGTTGCAGTAGTAACTTGTGTAGCTAACTGTGATGGATATTTAAAAGAATCTGAATTTCATTAACTTACGGTTTACTTATGTATCAGAAACAACACACTAAAATGAAACTAAATGCAGACGAGTAGAAGACTGAATCCTGAGACAGAGTTAGAAATGAACGAGTTGGCCTCATACAGGTTAGGTGACTCTCATGAGTTAATATACTGGATTGAACCAAAGAACCTGTTTGAAATGTACATTTCAAACCTACACACTGAATTGAAAGTGTCTGACTCAAAAAGAACCGAATGGGCCGGTCCCACTAACTGTTGAAATTTCCAGAGGATTACCGAGGACTTGCTGTGTGTTGAAACGTTAATGGCAGTAGTGTATAAAACATTCATAAACCTACAGATGTTTGTATCCATTAGTTTTTAAATAATTACAAAAATCTTTGCTAATGGGTCTCGAGAATTGTTTTTTAAACTGGCTCATTGAAACAAACTGTCCGAAAGAACCTTATCGTGGAAATGAATTAGACTTCCCATCACTACTGACCATCTCATTGCTCAGCACAACTGGGAGGGGCTACAGAAGTTATTAAAGGTAAAGTAGGCGTTGTTGTGTAGTTGTGGAGGCGGTTAGATGCAAATGCCGACCATAGTGACATCACAATTTGGAGGAAATAAAAAACAAGCCATTTTGGCAGCTTGATTTCAACAAACGCTGTTTTTGCTGTGAAGAGGAAGTTTTGAGTTCTGAAACTTACAGGATGTTTTTACAGTGCAATAAAATTTTATATTTTAAAAGATCAAGGACAATTTGATTCATCATGTCATGACCCCTTTAAAATCTAAAAACTAAGCATCTGTTATCAAACGTCGACATCATCTGTGACCTTTTATATCAGAATGTAATTTTAATACAAGAATATCTCTTAATAAAAATGACCATGGCTTGTTACCATGACCATGGCACAGTTAATATACTTATTTAATTAATATAAAATCTCCTTCAAGTAAAAACTGAAGACTCTTTCTGACCATTTTATTTCTTTGAAAGTGGCTAAATTATATTTACAGAATAGTTTGCCCAAAAATGACAATTCTCTCATAATTTACTCGCCTTTAAGTCGTTGCAAACTTTGCCTTTAAGTGGTTGCAAACCAAAAAGCACATAAAGGCAGCATAAGAGTAATCCATATGACTCCACTGGTTTAATCCGGTTTTGGATGAGAACCATTTGTTCACTATAAATCCTTACATCAGCAGTCATGATCTCCAGCTCGACTGCAGTTACTCATCGAGCGCTCGGTGCATGTCAAGAGAAAGTTAAATCAAGGTGTGTAGAGACTGCAATGACAAGATGTTCAGTAGAAAAGCCGTTATAATTTGGTTTGTTCTCGACTAAAATCGATTAGATCACTTCAGAAGACGTGGATTACATCACTGGAGATGTACAGATTATGATTATTTTATGTCATTTTTGGAGTTTGAAATTGTGGTCACCATTCACTTGCATTGTATGGACAAACAGGCATATCTTCATTAAAGGATCTACATTTGTGTTCCACAGATGAAAACTGGCATTAAGGTAATTAAGGTATGTTTTAATGCAGCGGACTAAAATGAGATCATCATTCTAGTTAATCTGTTGTTTTACGTGAACTTTCACTTCATACAGATCAGAGAGAAATAATCGTTGACTGAAAAAGTTGATATTGATGATATTCCTAATGCATGATGCATTCTTTTAAAAGAAAAAACACTTTGTTTTAGTAAATAATTCACCAGATAACTGCTAAAAACAGACAAGTTGCTTTTTCATTTGTATTTATAATGGGTATGTAATGAATGAAAGATACAGATTCAATCTGAACATTAATTTCATTCATGCACCTCAGAAATGTTCTTTTGGGACAGAAGAAAAAATTACTCTTAAAAATGATCCACTTTAACAATGTTTTGGACAGTTGCAGGTGTTTATTGGGGTGTTTTGTTTCTACTGTCAGTGAAAATGACCCAACAGGCACAAAACTGCATTTTGATACAAAATAACCCCAGATATTTTAAGATGTAGTTTTAGTCATTGACAAGATTTGTTTGATTGTTCATTTAAATGTTTCTCTTTGTTCTTCAGGTGTGTTTGGTGTTGATACGGATGGATTGAAGTCAGTGTCGGTGATGGAGGGAGATTCTGTCACTCTACACACTGATGTTACTGAAATACAGAGAGAGGATCAGATACTGTGGATGTTTGGACCTCAAGACACTCGTATAGCTGAAATCATTAAACGGTTCAATTCAAGCTCTATAGATGATGATGATGATGGAAGATTCAAAGACAAACTGCAGTTGGATGATCAGACTGGATCTCTCACCATCAGAAACATCAGAATCGAACACTCTGGACTTTATAAACTACAGATCATCAGTAAGAAAGGAACTTCATACAAGAGATTCAGTGTTACTGTATACGGTGAGTTCGACCCGTCATGTGTCATTTGTGTTCACTGATTTCAATTCTTGAACAAAAATGGATAAATATAAAATAAGAGTTTCTCAGTCCTGCACAGTTGAGTTCTCATTAATCGGACACTCTCTTCAGTTCATTAATGAGCTAATAAGTCAATTCATGGAGCGATATGTCATTATATAAATAATGCAAAATATGAATGAATTATTTGGGAGTAACCTAATGTAATGGCATCACTCTTCACTGAATTTCCCGCCAGGATGATGTTGTGTGGGGAACATGAGAAAGAGCCTCAATGTAGGTTAAAAGCAGCGGACAAGAAAGATCCCCATTAGTGGAGTTCTATAGTGGAATAAACTAGTATGGACCAAGACTTTCATAACTGAGAATATATACACTGCAGGGTCAGGGTGAGCCAAGCAAATGAGGTTCTCCTTCTGTCATTCACTTGACATTGTGTCGATGTAGTGACACTAAGGGTCGCTCCTGGGAGCCCCAGACATCTCTGATCTTTGAGAAAAGGCCAATGAAAATTGGCGAGTGAAATTTGCATGCCACTCCCCTGGACATACGGGTACATAAGGAGACGGAAATGCAAGCCACATTCAGGTTTCTTCTTTGGAGCCAAGCGATTGTATTTCACAGAGCTCATCTACTCTGCCGATCCATTCATCTCTCGCTCTAACGAGCTGTTGGTATCTATGGTGCATTGCTGCGGTTCTCTCCCTCTCGCACTGGTGTTGTGCAGAGAAACACCCCTGGGCGCTTCAGCAGCAAAAAAAAGAGTATATTTTCTCTAAGAGAGAAATATTTTCTACTAAATGAGTGGCACTACGAAAGTGTCTTTTTCAAGATGCCTATTCGTTTGTGTATTGTTCCTGGTTGCGGTTGCTATCTCTCCGCTTCTGACGGCCATGATCACTGCCGCGTGGAGATGGTGTTCGTGGATGGTTCATGCCCTCATTGTGAGAGTATGACCATGGCTACGTTGAGGTAGCTCGGCTCGGTCCATCTACCTACGGGTATGAGGCAGAGTCGGTTAGTGAAACCCCCCACGGACCATCCATTCCCCAGCACGCTCATATGTCCCGGTCGAGTTCTGGGATGAGACCACCGGCCCATCTCATGGCGGGTTCACGGAAGGATGCCTCCAAGGGTGGCTGGGGCGCTGTGTGCAACAGGCACGCAGCCAACGGTCCTTGGACTGGCCCGTGACTGTGTTGGCACATCAACTGCCTCGAGTTGCTACCGGTATTACTTGCCCTGCGGAGGCTATTCCCGTTGATTCGTGGCAAGCATGTGTTGGTCCAGCATGTGTTGGTCCGGACGGACAACACAGCGACGATTGCATACATCAACCGTCAAGATGGCCTACGCGTTCGTCGAATGTCGCAACTTGCCCATGTCTCCTCCTCTGGAGTCTGCAGAAATTCAAGTCGTTGCGAGCCACTCAAATCCCGGGCCACCTCAACAGCACAGCGTACGCGGTGTTGTGGCGGTCACACTCAGAGGAGAGTGGAGACTCCACCCTCATGTGGTCGAAAAAATTTGGAGTTGATGCAGTCAAGCGCAGGTAGACCTGTTCGCTTTCCGGTAATGCTCCCACTGCCCGCTCTGGTGCTCTCTGACCGAGGCTACCCTCGGCACAGAAGCGCTGGCCCCTGGGGCTGTGCAAAAATGCATTTCCCCCAATGAGCCTACTTGCTCAGACGTTGTGCAAAGTCAGGGAGGATGAGGACCAGGTCGTGCTAGTGGCTCCTTATTGGAACCAACCGGACTTGGTTCTCTGACCCATCCTTCTCTGTCAGCGAACCATGCCTGGAGTTCGGTCCGGGTTAATCTCACGTCATCTTGAGACTCCGACCGGGCTATGTGCCCAAGGTTCCCAGGACTCCATTCAGGTATCAGGTGGTGAACCTGCAAGCTCTGCCCCAGGAGGAGGCAGACCTAGCCTTGGCGTTGCTGTGGCCGGTGTGTGCTTTGCGTATCTACTTAGACTGCACGAAGAGCTTTAGAAGCACTGAGCAGCTCTTTGTCTGCTTTGGTGGACAGCGAAAAGGAAGCGCTGTCTCCAAACAGAGGATCGCCCACTGGTTCATTGACGCCATTGCTATGGCATACCATACCCAAGACGTGCCGCCCCCTGCTGGGCTGCGCGACCATTCCACCTGGGATCTGACCTACGGCGCCTCTTTAGCAGATATCTGCAGGGAAGCAGGCTGGGTAACACCTATCACCTTTGCGAGGTTCTACAACCTCCGGGTTGAGCCGGTTTCATCCCGTGCCTTGTCAAGTTCAAACAGGTACGTTTTGGGACAGCTGGCCGGGTGTACTGCTTGCATATAGCGCATTTCCCCTCCATTGAAGCGAAGACGTGCGCTCCCTCTCCCAGTCGTGTTGACAAGAGTGTGGACACTGGATGTCCTTCCTCCTCAGCCCAGTGGCTGGTGAGTTTTTGGAGAAACTCGCCACTAGCCTAGTACTTGTTTCAGTTAGGCTCTGTACTGGGTTAGGTGCTCCACGTGCGTTGGTTATCCCGTTGATAACCCTGTGTGATGTATTTTTCCGCAAAACAGTTTCCCCATTGGTAAACTGCATCTTCCTTGGACAGAGGCCTCTTTGTCACCATGTTTATAGTAAGTCCTACCCCCCTTCGGGTAGGATGTACCATGGGCCCCTTCCACATGATGTGCTTCCGACTGAACTCTGTTAGACCATACGTCTTATTCCCATTTTAAAGCCCCCCCTCTCTGGGGGTGTGGTCTCTGATGTGTCTTCCTCTTTAAAGGGACACCCCCTGATGTGGACCTTATATGGCCCCCAGCTGAACTATTTCTTTCCTTTTGGGTAGAAAAAAAGAGAAGAGGCTGCGGCTGGGTCAGCCTGTTCTTATTTTTTGAGCAGTCGGCTTGTCCCCGAGGTGCAGTGGACCGTTTGATGTCTACAATTGCATTGGGGGTAGTTGCGTGTTGGCCTGGTGCGCTGGCTACAAGAGTTCTGCCCGTCTCGCACCTCCAGTCAATGTTTTCTTTCTGATCACTGAACTGCGATTGCTCCCCCTGCAGGTCACAGTGTAAAATACAAAACCACCACTGACTAGTCACTAGAAGTTTATTTACTAATAGAGATATTAAAGGGATAGTTCATCCCAAAATGACATTTTGAACTTTTTTTCTCATTCTTTCCAGCTCCTCTGCCTGTTCCTGTCATTATCAACAACTCTTCAATCTGTTCATCATCATCATCATCATCATCAGGAAGATCATTGAGCCCAAAATGTGTCTTTCAATGTTCAGTGGTGACTGTGACACATGTGACTCTCTCCTGGTACAAAGGAAACAGTTTATTGTCCTCCATCAGTGTGTCTGATCTCAACAGCAGTCTCTCTCTGGAGGTGGAATATCAGGAGAACAACATCTACAGCTGTGTGGTCAACAATCCCATCAGAAACCAGACTAAACATCTCAACATTAATGAAGTCTGTCAGATGTGTTCAGGTGTGTCAGTGGTGATATTAGAGTCTCTTGGTCTGTCTTGATTATTAATAATGCAGGACATCAGGAACATTGTGCAGGTTTATCTTAATGAGCTGTAACTCGTCATGTGATTTAGAACTGTGTCAAATATATTTTCAAAAAGAACTCAAGAACACAGTTTTAGTAGTTTTTTGGGAATCTTCCTGCAATGTCTTGTTTGACTCTTAGATCAAACACTCTGATCAAAGGCAGATCTGAGTTTCACAATTATGACTTCAGTGGTGAAATGTTTTAAATGTTAGTTTGTTCATATTTTCTCTCCCTGATCTGCTGATGATTCATAGTGTCTTGGCTGGACTCATTTGCACTAATGACTGTTTTCTGTTTGTCCATTACAGATCAGATATCACGTTCATATCTCATATCATCACTGATAGTTGCTGGAGTTGTGGCACTGGTGGTGATAATTGCAGTTTCTGGAGTGATTTACTGGTACATCAGAGATCGTAAACAAGCAAGTCAAGAGGGCAAGTATTATTGTAACCAAATAAATTTTTTGTTTTCCAAAAACTGCCAAAATATAATATCAAATCTCATCAATGATTTTTATAGTTAACTTATATTATATAAACTTATTTTTCAAACAGTCCAATCTCATGAAGATGAGATACATTATGCTCAACCAAACCTTTGTGCACATTATGTTCACAATACGGTAAGAAACCAGTTTGCTGTGTGCACAGTGTCTGTCTGTCTTTCTGTCTGTCTGTCTGTTAAAAGTTCAGCGTCAGTAGAGAAATAATATTTGTGTCTGCTTGTATTGATGCATTCAGTGTGTGCTTCCACCATTCATGCATCAAGAAAATAATAATCTTTTTGAAAGAATCGACCTTTATCACAGACCGCGTCATCACGTCCATCTCTGAACAGTAGCACAATCAAACGTCCTTCTATCAATGGCCGATCAGTGTTGATCAATTAAACTAACTGAGATGTGCTTGACAATAAACTTCAACAGTTTAAACAGTTTATCTTGACACAGCAGCACTTTATTATGTGTCATCTTTTATTTTAATGAACTCAACGTGTTTAAACCCAATTGTGCTTGTAACGTTGTTTTCACTATTGCATCATGTTAATCTCCCATTTATATTAATATTAATATCGCTGGAGACACTTTATCATCTCTATTATTGACACATTCATTACATTCAAACTTTATGACTTTAATTCATTTTACTGTGCAGATCTTGTCATCAGTAAACACTTCCTGAATCATCACATGAGAATATTACTCATGTTTAAAGTTATTAAACTCGTTTGTTTCTGTAATTGGACTCTTGAGATGGAAATATTCCTTCATCTGAACTGATCTTATATCAAACCTGGAGATTATTTAGAAAAGTTAAGACATGAAACAATTCAATCATACTTTTGCTCATATTTTGTGATTTAAACCCCTTCTAATGCTCTTTAATGTGCTATATGTACTCTTGTTTGTACATATTTTCTAAACTAAACAAGTTTTACTCTGTGAAGTGCTGCATAATCCTATAGATACACCCCATTAAAATAACATCTATCAATAAATGTACAATATCAATCATATAGAAGGCATCATAATGTTTCATCATTCTGAGTAATGGAAATGTAATGATTTAAAGGTGAATCGTCTCTTCAGATTTAGTATTTGAGATGAATTGTACATAAATAGACCATAATAATTCCACACTCCTGTTGATTAATGCTACATCTCGAAGATTAAGTTTTGTGAACACGGAAATGTGATAAAGGTCAATTGGATATTTGACATTAGTATCTATTTATTCTTGCTTGTTTCCGACGACAGCCTGAGCAAATATTCTGTGTAATTATTGCTTCTGACTTTTAAACAAATGAGTTTATGGTATTAGTGGTGAAGAAAAGAAATAAACTATAGAGAAAAAGTCCAGCCAAAAATGAGCTCACCCTCATGTTGCTCCAACTTGTCCTCCACTTTCTTCTTTTGTGAAACTTGAAAGTAGGAATAATAAGGAATTCTGCTTCCTGATTTCAATTCAACAATAGTTGCTTCAAGGATCCAAAAGTGTCATAAAAGTAATCCATGCAGCTTGTGCGTCATATTCCAAGTCTTCTGAAGATATACGATATGTTTTAGTGAAGAAAAAGCCGAATTTTAAGTTGTTTTACAGTGAAAATCTTGAGTGAAAAGCAAAAGTGTTGTTTTAGTTTCACTTTTCACTCGTGAACATGCAAAGTAGCGCAATGGAGATTTTCACGAGCACTTACGGATGTCAAAAGTAAACGTACTGTGGTATCAAGACAAAAATAAAATAAAAGTAACAATACCCGTCTTCGATTCAGTAGTATGAGTACCGACTCAATTTGGTATCCGCTCCGTGTTTGACCAAGAGGCACCTTCATTCGGACACTCGTATTTGCATGTCCGTGACGAGCTCACACGGGAATCCGGTTATACAAGTTTAAATGCCAGTCATGTTTAAAATATCTGTTGTGTGTGGTATTAAATTAAACACAGTCTGTTGTCTGTTGTCAATGGATACCAGCAGGATAAATATTGGATAAGTGCTTTAGGTCTTACAGTGGAAATGTGCAGACAATAACTTAAAGACTCAAACTACTCTCAAACCTCAATCACTGCTCTTTATTTTTGCTCTTTAAAACTGAATTGTGAAACTTTTTAATATTAAACTACTTTTTCCTATCACAGATTAATACAGAGACAACTAGAAGTCGTCGAAGTTGATGTAATCTTTGTAAGCTAAACACTCTGTGGCGCCCCGCCCGACACAACCAATGGCAGGAGATTGGGGCGGGATTATCTGTTTGTTCAAGCGCAGTTACATTAAACACCTGTTGTTTACAGTCTCTAAAGAAAAGCATGATGACATGTAAATAAAGACATGTTGTCATCGTAAGTTTCCCTCATATTGTTTAATGTCACTGTTTATATATTTACTCCCAGATCTGCAGTTGATGGCGACAAGCAGTTACCCGTTCACTTTCTCCATAAAGGAATTGAATTTTAACAATAACTAATAATCCTTTAAAGACAGACCTACTGTGAGCTCAGAAGTTGTTCACCTATGGTTTATGCTTCTGTTGAAGTCCATATTATTTACATTTTAAAGAAAATCATTTAGCTTTTTTCTTTTCTTTTTTTTGCCAAAGTGCAACAAAAGAGCTCTGCAGCGACCGCACGCTCCCATGACGCAAATGAGTGTCTCTCACGACACACTTACACTGATTATATATGTGGAAAGGAGGCGGCGAGAACCAGCTTGACGACATGAATAATATTTTAATGATTAACTTAAACAAAGGACAAACACACACACATGACGGACATGTCCGTAAACAATCTCTCTCTCCCGCACAATCCTCCGCAGTCGGCCTTTATCCCTCTCGGAGGTTTGATTAGCCTGATAAGGGACCGGGTGTGTATGATCATGACCCGGCCCCGCCCTCCGCCCTGCCACAATATATTTGTATATATCTGAATATTTTGAGATACACTTTTAAATATATTGATTCAATACTTACTGTATAATCAAGAACTTTTTTAAAAAGCTAGTTTTCTTTTTGTATTCTTCATTTAATCATTTTAATTTGATTATATAATTTCCAACGCTTCATGGGATGATTGTCCATTCCCTCATTAAGTACACAGTCTTGTACCTTTTGTCTTTTTGTCCGATTTATCAAATAACTTTTTGCTTAAAATCAGTGTTTGTGATGTTGTTTTTCACCTCAGAACTGACTGGTTTGGTTTATGATTTACAACTCATTTATAAAAAATAGATTTGATTAAATCAGGTGAGCTACCAAGTAAGCCAATAACATGGTTATAAATGTGTATGTAGGTGGATCTTTGATGCGAGTGTTAAAATGTTTCGTTTTTCAAGTCATGTATGTAAGTAAAATAGTTTTATATCAGAACATAGCGGAGGGTGAGTATTAGAGTGAAAAGTTATCAAATCAAAATCAGCAATTATACTTGTGATTTGTGTGACCGTGATTAAACCACACAGTTGTAGCGCCTCTAGTGTTCATTTCACCAGGAAACTGCTGCGGCACATATAAGTCAGTGTGCAGAAATGTAAATAGAGTAACATTCATTCTATGAGACCCGGTTGGAAATCTTTCTGTTCTGTCTGCTGCTTTACTGTATCTCTGAAATGCTACGTGCCCTTTTCTTTGCATAGTGTGCATCTACTGACATGATCATGCATGTTTGTGCATGCAGATTACATCACTACATGGCCAAAAGTCAGACACATTACACAATATCTGTGCTTAACATTACTAATGCTCTTGTGTCTCAATACAAGTCCCAGCTGATGTGTTCAACATCTAGAGAAAAACAGATGAGTGGAAGCTGTTTGGGGGACAAACTTCCTGGTATTGTAACTATTTTCAAATGAAATGCTCAAGCACATTAGGGGTGTTTGGGTGTCCACATACTTGACCATATACTGCATTTGTTAAATTGACTAGATTAGGGATGCACAGATACTGGTATCGCAACATCCCTAGACTAGATGTAGAAATTATGATGATTCAACTGAAAGATCTTCAGCTCACATTTTACATGATTTTGACAATTGAGTTGGCGGGACGGATGGAGATTTTATTGGAGCTAAACATCTGACACTAAACTTTAATTAAGGATCTTTTTGTGGTTAATTTGCACTTTGGTGCCGTTTTTATTTCCTGAAATATTTTTCTCTCGCTTGCAGCTTTGAATAGAGTATCTGGAGCTTCAATACAGTTCCTGTCTGTTTCTCTCCATCTGTAATTGTTTCTGTTTTCTTACAGGAAACTAGTGGAGCAGATCTCACCGAATACTCGAGTGTTAAGACAAGCTAAGACCACATCAACTCGACTTTGCAGGATTTCTGTGTTATTCATTTTACCAACATACATTAAGTCAAACTTGCAGCACACTTTTCAAAGGAAGTTACTGACGGATTCCAGCACATAAAGCCACATTTCAACAACTCTATATCTCACAATCCTGTCCTGCCCAGACTTGAGACAGATCTGATCCACCTTATTACCATCTTCATAATAAACACCTTAAGAACTGCACACAGAGCTAAGATAAGATCTTGTCTAGACTTTGAGTTCCTCATGTCATATCTGCCTTACAAAGCATCAGTGTTTCTTTACACTTTCGTATTTCAAAGCAAATAGTTAACAAGCCACAGAATCAGTTTTACAACACAAGAACTGCACTGGATGTCTAGATGTGTCGTTTTTAAGTATTTGAGTTATTAAGTATTGTGTCTGTATCCTCAATTGTTTCCGTTATTTACTGACTATTTTATTATTGTTTGATGTTGCTTTGACATGTAAGTGAATAACATTTTAATAGACTTTGTGGAGTAGAACTTCTTTTATACTGTTTTTATACTGTTTTTATACTGTTATTAACCAAATAAATCTCTGTTAATACGAAGAACCCTGGTTTCAATCCAGTAGTCTTTCTTAATACCAGTTACTTTTCTCTAATGTCAGAACATGTTCACACACATTTGGACCCAAAGGTGGGAAAACTGGAATGTTCCAGCCCCCATTTTCATTCTTTGCTTCTGACATTTTCTTTTCATGCTGGAAACATGCATTACAGTATATTAGATTATAATATATCAGCACCATCTATTGACGAACATCCACTCATTATTGAATTACTGTCATGCCATCTTAAACTCAAATGACTTTCTCTCTTTTGTGGAAAACAAAGATATTTTGAAGAATGTCTGAGATGTGTTTGTCAGTTCAATGCAAGTTAATATGATCCAAAACTTTCATGCTCCAAAATGGACATAAAGGCAGCACAAAGGTAATCCAGACAACTCCAGTGGTTTAATCCAGGTCTTCTGAAGTGATGCAATCCATTCTCACTGTGTTATGTACATGTGAGCTCCATCTTCCTGGTGTAAACGTGCCAGATGTTACGATTTATACTGAATAAGGACTTACATTTTCATACGTTTCTCTACAAAAGGATTTAATTCCCTCCTTTATTGGGATTCAATATTTAATGGGGACAACAAATATCATTTTGAAAGTTTGTGCTCAATACATTTTACAACCTGAGTCAGGATTTATTTTTCCTTTTGTGTTTGTATTCTTCTCCAGTTATGAAAAAAAAAACGATTTTTTATTTTAACATGCATTTTTCAGGAAGTTATTCGCATGTATTTGAGCGTTCAACTTGAAGCAATATGTCGTTAATAGACTCATGAATAAAACTGTATTATGTGAAAATCATGAAACTTTATTGGGTTTAATGCTGTTTAACAAACACTGGTTGGAAAAACCAACAATGTGGAACTGTATAGCCTATACTAGGTATGACATGACCATATATATTCCTAGAAAAGTCTTCATTTCTTCTATTGTCATGGCCAGATTTTCTTTTCCTTTTTTGGTGTGCATACAAGTTAGTGTTGTGGATTAGTGTTGTGCATTTCATCTATCAGATCTGTGGGGAAAAGATGCATAAATAAATCAACTGGTTTCTTTCCCTGGACATTCACTTTCCACTCTCCAAATAAAGGAGGCAAGTCTCTCAAACTGGTTGTATTTGACTTTCCAGACATTCCTGGTTTTGTACTGCCCTTGAGTTCAGTCAGTTAGCACATGCACAGCTTCCTCAGCATCTTCAGCTTCCTCAGCATCTTCATCTCCCTCAGCATCTTCAGCTCCCTCAGCATCTTCAGCTCCCTCAGCATCTTCAGCTCCCTCAGCATCCTGACCTGAAGAATAAAACAATTATATTTATTCCTTAGATGTTACTTTATGTCATCATATAATTTTATTGAATTTCCTTTTACCTGCGATGGTCTTCTACAATAGAAGGATTGGCAAGATATTCCTGCTGTGATCAACTTTTGTGGCTGTCCATTGGCCATCTTGGTTTAAAGGAATTTTAGTTGCAGTTACAACTGCTGGCCACTGGGTAGAAGTCTATGGAGTGATACAGTAGTGTCCAGTGTAGTGGCTGATACAGTAGTGTCCAGTGCAGTGGCTGATACAGTAGTGTCCAGTGTAGTGGCTGATACAGTAGTGTCCAGTGCAGTGGCTGATACAGTAGTGTCCAGTGTAGTGGATGATACAGTAGTGTCCAGTGCAGTGGCTGATACAGTAGTGTCCAGTGCAGTGGCTGATACAGTAGTGTTCAGTGTAGTGGATGATACAGTAGTGTCCAGTGCAGTGGCTGATACAGTAGTGTTCAGTGTAGTGGATGATACAGTAGTGTCCAGTGCAGTGGCTGATACAGTAGTGTCCAGTGTAGTGGATGATACAGTAGTGTCCAGTGTAGTGGCTGATACAGTAGCGTTCAGTGCAGTGGCTGATACAGTAGCGTTCAGTGTAGTGGCTGATACAGTAGCGTTCAGTGTAGTGGCTGATACAGTAGCGTCCAGTGCAGTGGCTGATACAGTAGCGTTCAGTGTAGTGGCTGATACAGTAGCGTCCAGTGTAGTGGCTGATACAGTAGCGTCCATTGCAGTGGCTGATACAGTAGTGTTCAGTGTAGTGGATGATACAGTAGCGTTCAGTGCAGTGGCTGATACAGTAGCGTCCAGTGCAGTGGCTGATACAGTAGCGTTCAGTGTAGTGGCTGATACAGTAGTGTCCAGTGCAGTGGCTGATACAGTAGCGTTCAGTGTAGTGGATGATACAGTAGTGTCCAGTGCAGTGGCTGATACAGTAGTGTCCAGTGCAGTGGCTGATACAGTAGTGTCCAGTGCAGTGGCTGATACAGTAGCGTTCAGTGTAGTGGATGATACAGTAGTGTCCAGTGCAGTGGATGATACAGTAGCGTTCAGTGCAGTGGCTGATACAGTAGTGTTCAGTGTAGTGGATGATACAGTAGTGTTCAGTGCAGTGGCTGATACAGTAGTGTCCAGTGCAGTGGATGATACAGTAGTGTTCAGTGTAGTGGCTGATACAGTAGTGTCCAGTGTAGTGGATGATACAGTAGTGTCCAGTGTAGTGGCTGATACAGTAGTGTTCAGTGTAGTGGCTGATACAGTAGTGTTCAGTGTAGTGGCTGATACAGTAGTGTCCAGTGTAGTGTATGATACAGTAGTGTCCAGTGTAGTGGCTGATACAGTAGTGTCCAGTGTAGTGGATGATACAGTAGTGTCCAGTGTAGTGGCTGATACAGTAGTGTTCAGTGCAGTGGCTGATACAGTAGTGTCCAGTGTAGTGTATGATACAGTAGTGTCCAGTGTAGTGGCTGATACAGTAGTGTCCAGTGTAGTGGCTGATATGCAGTTACACCATTGAAACCCGTTAAAGAACATGACTATTGAATAGCTGTCCACTCTATTGACCACCATGTGTTAAAGTGTTAACCGAGATTGACACAAATCTCCACCTTGCTTTCTGTAGCTGATATTAACATAATCCCAAATTATTTTTTTCTCCTTTTTAGGTTCAATTCTGAGCATATGTGCATTATGATGTGAGTCATAAAGGAGCAGGTCAAAAATATCTTTCTGTATCATGTTCGAAAAAAATATTTACATTTCAGATAACAAGCAGATTAGAAGAAGTTTTTATCATCAAACAGAAGAAAGAAAGAGAAATCCCTTGTCTAACCTGTTCCTGCATTATTTTACAGTTAAACCTTGATCAGTCAGTTACAGTTAGTGGTTTTACCAGTTTGGGTTCCCATAATGCACTTACAACAAACAGAAAATGTTTTGTGTATGTCTGTACGGTTAGGTTAAGGCACAAGATAAACATCTTATTATACATTATTAATGTGTATAAAGATTTAACAACCTGAAGTTTATTTGATTTTTCGTTTTGTCTGTTTGTGGTCACACCTGAACTCTTCTGTTGTAATAATACAATCAAAATTTTCAGTGTAAGTTGCACAAGGGTTTTTATTTGATTTACCTGACAGGTTTGGAGCCAGGGAGAGGTCCAGTTTATGACAATGAGATTCATTCAGATGTGAATATACAGAGATTGTCAGCTCATATGAAGGGTAATGGACATAGTATACATTAAATTCGCAATCACTTTATCAATCATATTGTGTCTGACTATCACTTATGTGGCTGGTCACATGTGTGAATGCTGTATGAATAATCAATATTATCTGTCCATATTTTTACTGATAGATTTTAAATGCGTAATCATATAGTACATGTTGTCAATGTTTAGGAGTACACTAGCATGACCTCAAATCTTATGATACTGTTTCTCAAGGTCATTGTAATTGTGTTGATATGTAATGAATCAACTGTAATACCTAATGTGTCCAGCAGAGGGAGCGGTCTGGTGAGATGACCAGGGGTAGCGCAGAGACGAGCAAGAGGAGCTAGACGTTAGTTTGGTGTTGATAATGTTGGTTCATATACATTAAAGTTTGAGCACAAGCTCATTGTGAAAAAGACCAAGTCTGATCTTTACATCACAAACAACACAGTAATATCACTGGATATTGTGTTTTCATGTCTCTCTCTGCAGTCGTTACTCGTCTGTCCTGTTTGATAGAAGAGCACTTTCAGTTTTCATGTCTCACATTACAAACATCATTAAAACACAAATAATGTCTTTCACTTTTACTTGTTTCTGCTCACATTGTTGTTTAGTCTTCTTGTGTTATTTTGGTTAATTAATGGCTTTGGCGATTTTATCCATGACATTAGTGTGTTTTGAGCAGCAAATAGTGCATATATATTAACACTTCACTCATGTGATGCTATCATATATATGCTACTTCTTTATCTATATTTAGCAATATGTTTTTCTATTTTTACAGTAAAGCTGGTGAATCATCTACAGTTTTATTTCATTGCAGTGATTTTGTTTTAAACAACATCCTCACCTAGTGTTCAAAGCTTTTTTTTTCTTCCAGAGAGTTCTTGTCTTCTCTGAAAACCCTCTAGATCTGAAGTGAAAAACCAGAAATGCAATGACAGCAGCACCCGTCCGAGCATGAACCAGTGAAGGGGTCACCCCCTCAGGATGGAAGATGAACCGGACACAATCTAGAAAAAGAAAAGACTTGGTTTATAAGTATCTTACAATGTCATTCTAAATTGATTATCTAAATTGTTAATCTCAATTTATAGCAAAAAAAAATAAAAAATAGCTATGACCATATGACCTTCATCCTATATATAATTAATAAACATATAAATATAAATGCATATATTAATAAAAACAAATGGATCATTCCTACACTTCAGTAACATTTTGGCTTTGAAACATTTGAAAAACTGAACATACTTTTTAAAGTTTCATTATGTTTCATTGTTAAAGGGGCAGCTGGCTACCGTTACAGATATCCAATGTAGCTCACTTTTAAACCTATATCCCAAATATTCCCATGATCCCATCGCACCACATACCTTTGGCTTTTGTATTACATTACATGTTTGCTTTGTTTACTGTATCTGGATATCTTGATCTCTGCTCACTTTGTTCCTGTCTGTTCCGTTCTATTTTTGAGTCTTTCATTTATCCGTAAGGATGCATTCAAACATAACATGTTTTCCAATTTGTAGTGTGTTATTGTAAGTAGTGTAATTTGCAAAGGCAAGCATCATTATTACTGCTCATACATGGGGTTAACATTTTGAGCAAACCCCTAACTCCAAATATTAAACTTGTCATTGGCGACCCAGCTAGTTATGTTGTGATGACGTAAACAGACCTGACCATATTCATTGCAGCAACATACCAAATTACATTGCACTGACATACATCACTTTCACACATGCAGCCCTTTCCTGAAAATTACCTGCAATTTCCTGTTTAGAAGTCCTGTTTGAATGCGCCATTTTGAAAATATTGCAATTTCTGTTTGGTGTGAACAAAGCTGCTGTGTCTCAGGTGGTAGAGCGGATCGGCCGCTAATCGCAGGGTTAGTGGTTCGATTCCTGGCCCACATGACTCCACATGCCGAAGTGTCCTTGGGCAAGACACTGAACCCCAAGTTGCTCCCAATGGCAGGCTAGCACCTTGCATAGCAGCTCTTCCGTCATTGGTGTGGGTGAATGAGTTACAGTGTAAAGTGCTTTGGTAACCGCTAAGGTTAAAATTGGCACTGTTTAACATTTTGATGTAAATTTTACTACCGTGACCGACAATTATTATATGTAGTGCAATCTCGGACTGGGTTAGTAATGTCAATGATGTATTAAATGAACTAAAATGTAGAACTATTATAAGAATTGGTTTTTAATTAAGGTTCATTGAAATAAGAAGAAAAATGAAGTGCAAAGATGTCCAAGCAATTATATTAAAAAAGATTAACATTACTTAAAAGATCAAGGGGTACTTCATGTAATTAAAAAGTGATTGAAATGAATGAGAAGTTATGCACCCTTTTGTGGTTATTTTGAATTCATTAGCTTCTCACAAAGCAAACTGCTGTCTCAAAAGTATTTGCATTCGTTGACAAATGGGGGGGACTTTTACATTAAAAAGAATAGTAAAACCAGTAAAAAGAAATGTATTTTCTCAGTGGGTTTGTAACTCATGACTAACAGACACAATGGCTATGCATGATGGCAAGATACTGTTTCACTTTCACTAAAAATGCTTAGCTTGTGATTAAGGGACCATTGACACGCCCTACATCTGTTTTTCTATGTGAAAACTGGACTGACGTCTTTGACCATTACGCACTTTGTTAAGCTGTTAACAAAGTATCTTGAGACATGTGTACATTTCTCTGCATTTTATCAAAGCAAGAACGTGTTCGGTCTGAACAAATCCATTGTGTGGACCAAAGTGTAGAGTGTATTATTTCACTGTAGAAGAACATGGGGCGCTCATTTTTTTGGCTTTTGCCATTTTTATGGCTCATCGGTGGTAAATTGTGCCTGTATTTTTACATTTTGCTTCAATTGTTTCAGTATTTTATTAAAATGTGCTAAATGTTTCTTATACTACAGCTATTCTCTTCATGCAACAGTCTTCAGATTAAATCACTTGGACTATCTAATAGTTTGAAACTATTAATCTGTAGTAATTATGTGCAGTTTTGTAAAAGAGTATTGTTTGTTCTGTGTTTTTGCAGAGACTGAAGAAATGACTTCAGTGTCAGTGATGGAGGGAGATTCTGTCACTCTACAAACTGATGTTACTGAAATACAGAGAGATGATCAGATACTGTGGATGTTTGGACCTCGACAGACTCGAATAGCTGTAATCTATGAGCAGACAATATTTTTTGATAACAGTAAATTCAGAGGTAGGCTACAGCTGGACAATAAGACTGGATCTCTCACTATCATGAACACCACCACAACAGATTCTGGACTTTATAAACTACAGATCATTAAGGAAGATATTGCATACAAGAGTTTCAGCGTTATAGTCTTTGGTATGTGTTATATTTTGTCAGCACATGTTGCATTGACAATATTAATTTGCTATAGGCTAAAGAGCTAATAAAATGCTAAAGTAAAGTGTAAAACTGCTGACAGTGACCAACAGCATAAATACATTTTTATGAACACAATTAAGTAATAGAGTCAAACAGTCAAAATGAAACCAAATAAGAAGGGAGAACAGCCAGCAGCTGAAGCATGGGGCTGAGGGGAATATCCATCCAGGCAATGTCAGTGACAAGTGAGGAGGTGAGCCGTGGCTGATGGCAAGGGCGAAGGAACCGCAAACTCCAAGACAGGTAGGTGAGCAATGTAATCACTGAAGGGAACTGGGTGAGTATGACAATGATGAGAAGGAAGAGGCTGGGAGCTGAACAAACACACACAGGTACAGACACAACAAGAACCAACCGGCAGGAGACCAAGACTGGTAACTGGGAAGTGTCCCAGTACAATCTGGCACAAGACATCAAACACGAGAGCTGTATAAAGGGAAGAGAAAATGGAGCACAGGTGCAGCTGATCGGATTAACAAGCTCATCAGCTCTGCGAGAAACCCTACAGTGCCGATGAACACATATCGCCTATGAACACACACATAAACTATTGGGGAAACAGGAAGGATGACACAACAGAACGCCTCACCGTCAGAACAACCAGAAATCACGACATTACCTCCCCCATCAGGAGCTCCTCCAGACGTTCCCTGATGAGTCGACTTACAACAAGGGTGGAAATCGTCGATGAGGGATGGATTCAAAATGTCCTGGGCTGGGACCCAACAACTCTCCTCAGCACCATAGCCCTGTGTATCATAGTGTGAGAGTGTGCAGGGAAGCACAAGCATGCACATTTTGTTGATGGCTTGAAGCTACAGTAATCAACGAGAGCCCTCTAAATAATTTTTCAACAAAGTTATGTAATCAGATAAAAGTAATCAACAAGAGGGGTTCTGCAGTGGCATCTGACAAGTGCCATGGCAGAAGGGACAGACACGACTGGTACCCCAGACACGACTGAAAAGACGACATACCCATAAATGTCATCAACAAAGAATTGTGGCCATACTCTATCCAGGATAGATGGCGACTCCAGGAGGCAGGATTCTGAGAGCCAAATCCTGGTTGGCCCACTCTGTCTGGCCATTAGTCTGTGGATGGAACCCAAATGACAGACAAACGGAGGCCCCTAACTGCTGGAAAAACTCTCTCCAAATATGAGAGATGAACTGCGGGCCCCTGTCGGAGACCATATCCACCACTTCTGGATAAGGAAGACATGGTCTATGACAGCAGTCGCTGTCTCCCGGGCAGAAGGAAGTTTGGGAAGGGAAATAAAATGGGCAGCCTTGGAGAAACCATCCACCACCATTAACACCACTGTATTATCCAGGGATGGAGGGAGACCGGTCACAAAATCAAGGGCAATGTGAGAACAAGGACAGGAGGGGATGGGTAGGGGAGGCCGCAGGTTGTCAATTGGAAGATTTATTTTGAGCACAGACCAGGCAGGCCACCACAAACCGATGGACATCTCTCAACATCGTTGGCTACCAGAACCTCTGACGCACAAACGCCAGTGTGCGCTTGACTCTTGGATGACAGGATAGGAGAAAAAGGCACAGGGGTAAATCAAACCATCTGAAGGGGACTGTTGTGAAAGGAATATTCCGATGCCTACCTCTGAAGCATCTACCACCACCATGAAATGACAAGACGGGTTAGGGAAAATAAGAATGAATGCTGAGGTAAATAGAGATTTAAGTTTATCAAAGGCCACCTGGTTCTGGGCCGACTACAGAAACGGCTTCTTGATAGAGGTCAAATCCGTCAGAGGAGGAGCAACTTGACTGTAGTTCTTGATAAAGCATCTGTAAAATTTTGCAAATCCCAGAAACTTCTGCAGGGCTTTGCAGGATTCAGGGATTGGTTAACTGTATACAGCCCTTACCTTGCCAGGATCCAAACTAATCCCCTCAGAGGAGACTTCAATCTCCAGGACCGGATCTGACCACATGTGGAACTGAAACTTCTCCGCCTTAACATACAGCTGGTTCTCGAGGAGCCTCTGGAGAATCTTACGAACATGCTGGGTGTGGTCTTGGAGAGACTTGGAGAAGATCAATATATCATCCAGGTACACAAAGACAAACAGATTCACCATGTCACGCAGCACATCGTTGACCAAGGTCTGGAAGGTGTTTTGGCTATTGGTCAAGCCGAAGGGCATGACTAAGTATTCAAAATGCCCCATAGGGGTGTTGAATGCTGTTTTCCATTGATCCCCTCCCTCTTCCACACATGGTGGTAGCTGTTGCGCATGTCCAACTTAGTAAAGATGGTTGGCCCCTGAAGACATGAAGAGGCTGAAGACATAAACGGTAAAGGATACCTGTTCTTGATGGTGATGTCATTCAGCTCACGATAATCAATGTCGGGGCAGGGCAAACCGTCCTTTTCCCCAAAAAGAAGAACCCTGCGCCAGCCATGGATGAGGTGAAATCCTCAATGTACTGATCCTTGGCCTCCCTCTCGGGACTGGGCAGAGAGTACAGACAACCATGTGGCAGAGAAGTTCCTGGCAGCAGATCCGCTGCAATGTCATACAAGCGATGCGCAGGAAGAGATGTGGACTGAGACTTGCTGAACACACCCTGCCAGGTCATGGTAATCGGCCGGAACCCCCGTAAGATTCACCAGTTCGACCTTAAACACAGGAAAAGACTAGAGAGGAGAGGATGCAGCTCCTAGACAATGCTCAGGGCAATAGGAGCACCAGGAAGAGATGGAGATCTTAGCCCAACAAACCTGAGGATTGAGCTTCATCAACCAAGGATGCCCCAAGACTACAGGAGCAAAGGGTGACCTGATTAAGTTAAGCTCAATCTCCTCCTTGGGTCTAGGAAACACTCTCCTTATCCTTCTCCTTGCCAAGATCCACACCAATTCCCTCAGAGGAGGCTACAAACTCCAGGAACAGAACTGGCCACGTGTGAAACACACTTATCTGCCTTAACAAACAGCTGGTTCTCAAGGAGCCTCTGGATAACCTGGCAGACATGCTGGGTGTGGTCCTGGAGAGACTGGGAGAAAATCATTATGTCATCCAGGTTCACAAAGACAAACTGATTCACCATGTCACACAGCATACTATTCACCAAGGTCTGGAAGATGGGTTGGGCAGTGGTCATGCCGAAGGGCGTTGAAAATGCCCCATAGAGGTGTTGAAAGCCATTTTCCATTGATCTCCTCTGGGCGGCTAAGGCGGAATCAATGAAGTTCACCTCAGCCCCAGAGTGGATGAACACCAAGAAATGATGTTGGCCTTTCCTCCAGCGGAGCATGGCAGGGAGGAGAGTGCGACGAACAGGGGCAGGGTAAACAGACATAGCGCTCACCAGTATGCCACATCTATGGGTGAGCGGCAGCTTTAATGGTCACTCATTGGAAAGTTTCCTGGCTTAGCACAGTACAAGCCAATTCCTTGTGAGATTCACCGTCGCCTCTCCTCTGCGGTTAGCCAAATCTGACCCACTTGCATGGGTTCAGCTTCAGGAGGCTCAGATGAGGTGCCGCAGAATGCTGCTGGAGTGCGATCCCTGAGTCCATGCAGGAAGCGATCCCAATGTGCCTCCTCAATCCAACCACTGGCAGCGGTGAGGGTGCGGAACTCAATTGAATAGTCCATTACCGATTGCTCCCCCTGGCGGAGATCACACAGCTGATGGGTCACCTCTCTCAATGGCAGAGACTGATCAAAGACCTTCTTTATCTCGAAAGCAATCTCCCCATAGCTGGAACAACAGCCGGACTGAACTTCCCAGACAGCTGTTCCCCACTCTTGTACCCATCCAATTAGGTGGGTGATAATGTAGGCAATCTTCGAAGTAGCATTGGGGAAGGCAGACGGCTGAAGTGAGAAGATCATGGAACATTAAGATAGAAAGGGTTTCTATGCACTTGGAATCACCGTCATACGAAGGAGACGGATTGAGTCGAGATTCAGATCTCCACTGGTCACAGAAGCAGGTGTTAGGCAGAGGCACAAATGGAGGTGACGCAACGGAAAGGGCAGATTCAGCCATGCTCCGCAGCTGCCACATCTGCTCAGTAAGCTCGGAGAGCTGATGTGCCATAGCCTCAAGAACCTGGTTGGTGGAAAACAGTTGCTTCTCATGGTGGCCCAGTAGGGCTTCTGGTTGCTCTGAGTGGTCCATCCTGGCCAGATTGTAGTGTCAGGACCATTCAAGATGGACCCAGAGACCAACAGCAAAAATTCTAGTGCTTTTTATGGACATAAGCAAGTAATAAAGTCAAACAATCAAAATGAAACCAACTCAGGAAGACAGAACAGCCGGCCCTAAAGCACGTGGCAGAGGGGAAAATCCATCCAGGCAATGTCAGTGCAGAGTGGCGAGATTGAGGAGGTGAGCCGAAGGAACTGGTAACTCCAAGACAGGTAGGTGAGTGATGTAATGACTGCAGGGAACAGAGTGAGTTTGGCAATGATGAGACACACACTCACAGGAACAGACACAGCATGAACCGACTGAAAGAAGACCAAGACTGGTTACTAGGAAGAGTCCCAAGACAATCTGGCACAAGACAGCAAAAACAAGGGCATTATAAAAGGAATGGAAAATGGGGCACAGGTTTGGTTGTTCAGAATAACAAGCTCGTCAGCCCTGCAAGGAAATCCTGCAGCGCCGACGAGCACATGGCGCTTGTAAACAAACACACAGAAACTATTGGGGAAACAGGAAGTATGACAAAACAGAATGACTCACCATCAGATCAACCAGAAATCCTGACACTGATAATCTACCTTGATGAATTTCTCAATAACCTTGCTGCTTTGTGAAGTGTAGAGTTGAAAGTAAAGTTGTGTGTTTATGATCTGACTTTGCTAAGTTTATTTAAACCAGTTATACTGTATATTTGCAGTTATCATGTTTAGATTACTACAGCTTTACCCTGGTATATTATCTTCTGTTTCAAATATGATTACATTCAAATTGAATAGTTTTTAGTGTTGTTTTTACTTATCATTTTCCAGATCCACTGCCTGTTCTTAAAATTACCAGACACTCTTCTGCATTAAGCACTAAATGTGTGTTGGAGTGTTCAGTGGAGAATGTGACACAGGTGACTCTCTCCTGGTATAAAGGAAACAGTTTATTCTCCTCCGTCATTAACTATGATTTTAGCAGGAACCTCCATCTTCTTCTTGAGGATGAATATCAACTTAGAAACACCTACAGATGTATAGTGTCCCATACAATCAGCAACCAGACTAAACATCTTGACATTAACAATCCCTGTACTTACTGTAAAGGTATGTCTGCATTGATGATATTATTTCTATCTGCTAATGTGACTTGCATTCTGTGTAATGATTATATCAGACTTGTTCATGCCTAACTGTGTTTACTTGTCTGTTGACATTCTGTTCAGGCAAATTATTTATTCCCATCTGTTTTTGTTCTGTTTGAGTGACTGTAAAAAGTAAATGTAAATTTATAAGCAAGGATGCATTCAACACACAAATTTAAATTCAATCTGAAATTTAGATTAATTTTGTGTCTGGGGAATTTTTTTTATACAATGCAGAGGTAGTTGGAATGAAGACAGTGTCAGTGAATGAGGGAGAAACCATCACTCTTCAAGCGGATGTTTTTGACATAAAAACAGAGAATCACATAAGGTGGACATTTGGACATGAAGAGGAGTGTATAGCTGACATAATAAAAAGTACCAATTATAGCTTCAAATGTGACCATGAAGGAGGGATATTCAGAGACACGCTTCTGGACAGTCAGACTGGATCACTCACTATCAACAACATCAGCAAAGTACATGCAGGACTCTACAAACGAGTACTGCCAAGAAATGCAAAATGCTGGAATTTTGATGTAACTGTCAATGGTGGGTAAACTGAATCATGTTCATATGTACAGCATTTGAATCTTATCTGGCAATGGTGTTGGTACACACATTTTTAAAAACAATATATTTGAGGGCACAAGGCATTGTACTGCTTGATAGCAGCAGGCAGGAAGTATCCAGTAATGCTGCTAGATGGAATGATTTGTTCATCCAGAAGTGTTACTAAGGGAATGTTCTGACAAGTTCAGTTGCCTTCACATTTTTGGCATACCAGAGAAAATAAAGTTCAGCTCGTCCAGCAATTTGTAAAACCAAACAAAAATTGTGTTTATAGTAATGCACTTACTCTTGGAAGTCTAGAGTTTAAAGCGGAAATGTGCAGGTTGTATTTTTGTTAGCACTCGTTACAACATCTGTGCGACCAGTCAGTCAACTTGTAGTTAACAATTAGTGTCAAGTGAAGTGTTATAATACTTCTGAGTTTCTTATTAATGAAAATTATATAAAGGGCTAGTAATTACAATTAAGATTTTTCAAATATGTAACATAATATTGTGGGAGCAGAAAATTAAAGCATTCAGACTGAACAAAAATCCACTTTAAAAGTCAAAATTATGCTAGAAATATTTCTATATAATTGAATATAGCCCTATTATTGACCTACTTCCCTCTGTTTTTATTGTTGGTCTATGTATTTATGCATCAGATGGGCGTTTAGAGTATCTAACTTTGGTTTGTCACATCTCATTACTTTACAGTGCTTCCAGTCACAGGAGCTGTGTTTTTAGGATGCTGTGTCAAGTTAAACGTAGTTTAAAGAGTGCAGTTTCCCTGCACTTTGTTGTGCTGCCTGTACAGCTGGTGTTGCACTGACTGCCCACTACTGAATCATGTTAATACATCAGGTTTGAATTAATCTGACAGTAGAAACAATCCTTATTACGGATTTAATGTACAGGTTGGGGGCATGATTCATTCTATTAATTTTAGTTTTTACATGTAGTAAAATGTAAATAGTTCTAAATTAACATGTTAAATCGACAGCCCTATATCCTATCTTATGTGATCAGATTTACAAAATCTATTGCCAGTTGTATAACCAACGAATAACATTATAGTGATCGGTAGTATGAGGTGTTAAATGTTATTTCAAGTTTGTGTCCCAAACAGTAGTGATCGCAACGAGTGACAGGACATTCTGATGATCACTTGGTACCCCCCCACCCCAATCTGAAGGTGAAAGTTCCCATATAGAAGCGCACTGAAGCTCTAGTGTCCCATTTTCCCATGCAGAAAAGTTGGCAACACTGCAAATAGTCTGCCTAGTCGAGACTATCTTTATCTTTTCTTACTGATATTTATTGATGTAATACATGCATAATACTAATATTTTTTGTCATGTATTTTCTAGATCCTTTGTCCTCCATTCCCATCATCATCAGAGTCTCTGTCTCAATGTTCTTCAAGCTCTAAATGTGTGTTGCTGTGTTCAGTGGTGAATGTGACACATGTGACTCTCTCCTGGTACAAAGGAAACAGTTTATTGTCCTCCATCAGTGTGTCTGATCTCAACAGCAGTCTCTCTCTACCTCTGGAGGTGGAATATCAGGAGAACAACACCTACAGCTGTGTGGTGTCCAGTTTATACACCAACCAGGCTCAACATATCAACATTACTGAAGTCTGTCAGAAATGTTCAGGTATGACAGTAGCATGATTAGTGTTTATTTATTAAGCATTTTTTTCCACATAAGATCTCTTAGTAAATAATCATCATAAATGTTATCCACAATAAATGTGTTGTGCCTGTATATCCTCCTGAGACTCGACTGCTATATGCATTTTCCATTTCCTTTTTGATTTGTAACTAGTAGCACCAAATAAACAAAAAAAATCATTCAAGAGCAAATAGTTTTCCTTAAAATGTATGTCTCACAGCCTAAGTCTGGAAGGCCAAGGAAATGGCCTCAACGACCCAGAGGGCAGCCTCAGTTTGGAGACAGCATTCCCTTTCTGCCGTCTGCCAAAGCAGACAAAGAGCTGCTCAGAACATCTAGAGCTCTGCGTCCAATTAGATACGCAAATCAACGTACCGGACACAGCAACAAAAGGCTGGGTCTGCCTCCTCCCGGGGTAGCTTGCTTGCTTCCCTGAAGGGGGTCGTAGGAACCTTGGGCACATAGCCCGGTCGCGGTCTCAGGATAACGTGAGTATGTGCCAGACCAAACTCCAGGCAAGTGTCACTGACAGAGAATGCTTGCAGGTCCCTAACCCTTCAATTCATGAACAAGCGCCACTTCAGGGCGTAAAGTTGCCTGGTGGAGGGAGCTCTGGCTTGGTTGATCGTGTCTACAACTGCAAGTGGTAGGTCACTCAGATCTTCTGCGTCCCATCCAGGGGACAGACGTGGAGGTTCCAGAGGTCTGGGCACAAATGCCAGAGGGTTTCCCCCATCCCTGAGAAAGAAGGTCTTTCCTCAGGGGAATTTGCCAGGGAGGTGCTGGCGCGAGGAGCATGAGATCTGAGGACCAAGTCCGAGTGGGCCAGTAAGGAGCCACTAAGGTGACTTGTTCCTGATCCTCCCTGATCTTGCACAGCACCAGGGCAAGAAGGCTCACTGGGGGGAATGCGTATTTGTGCAGCCCCAGGGCTAGCTGTGTGCCAATGTGTCTGTCCCGAGAGGGGCTTCTGTCAGGGAGAACCAGAGCAGGCAGTGAGTGTTGTCCTGGGAGACAAAGATATCTACTTGTGCCATGCCGAATTGGTCCAAAATCAGCTGGACCACCTGGGGGTGGAGCTTCCACTCTCCGCTTAGTGAAACCTTTAGCAACAGCATGTCCACTGTCGTGTTGCAGTTGCCCGGCATATGAGTGGCACGCAGTGATTTGTGTCGCTGCTGACTCCATAGGAGGAGATGGAAGGCAAGTTGTGACATATGACACGCCACCTTGGCGATTTATGTGCGCTACCGTCGCAATGCTGTCAAGACGTGCTTGCCCTGGATCATCGGGAGAAATCTCCGCAGGGCAAGGAAGACTCCGGTCTGCAGAAAACAGAGGTCTGTCCAAGGCTTGAAAGTCCGACAGCAGGAGGAGGTGATTAACACAAGGTATGTGCAGCGGCACCATGCCCATCTTGGGACTCGAGCCTGAAGCCAGTGCTGAAGTGGTCTCATACGCATCAATCTGAGCAGCGTGAGCACGGCTGAGGATGACTATATGCCCCAGGAGCCTCTGGAATTGTTTTAGAGGAACTGCCGTGCCGAGGTACCTGAGCACTGACTGCATGCGCGCACTCATGGGGCATGCTGTCATTGAGACTGAGTCTAACTCCATGCCGAGAAAAGAAATGCTCTGAACCGGGGCGAGCTTGCTCTTTTCCTAGTTGACCTGAAGCCCTAGACGGCTGGTCCTTTTGACTGCATAGTAACTCTCGAGAGTGAGCTAGAATGAGCCAGAACTCGCAAGTCCAAGATTTGTCGCAACCCACTTTCTTGGGTACGATGAAGTAAGTGCTATAGAAACCCTTCTTCATCTTGGCTGGTCAGACAGGATTTATCGATCCTGAGAAGCAGAGTCGTGATCTCTTCCCATAAAGTGCTGTCTTTTTAGCCACGTACGGAGGTGAAACGAATACTGTTGAAACGAGGTGGGAGCTGGGGGAATTGAATCGCGTAGCCGAGTCGGATGGTCCTGGTCAACCAATGCAACGGGTTGGATAGTGAAAGCCATGCGTCCAGACTCCGCACTAGGGGCAATAGAGGGATGATTGTTTTTGACATACCGGGTTGGGCTTCGTGGGTTTGAGAGCAGGTAATAGCATGTCGGGAGGCAAAAGCACGTCCCGAGGCTTGTGTGCCGGGACTGTAGGATTTTGGAGCCGGGGTGCTGTGAGAAAGGCACGCACTGGCTGGATGACCCAGGAAGTGGGGAAATCACTCTTTTATTAACAATGTGGAAAAACAAGGATTTTCCTGCTGGCCCTCCACTGGGGAACAGAGTGGTCTTGGTACCAGCTCCGGAGTGAACGTTTGACTTCCGTCTCAGGAGTGCTTAGTAGTCCTAGAGGAAGTCCTGGAGACGGGGGGCATGCGCCGCCTGCAAATTGCTCGGCGCTGGGGCTGAGAGCTGGGCCCTGGTTGAGGCAGAGCTGCCTGTTGCTTGGACACAGGGGGACGCCCTCAGCAGGCAGATGGGGCATTGAGAAAGCATGCCTTGTCAACGTCATGCATCTCGACCACGTTCAACCATAGGTGACGTTCCTGGACGACGAGGGTGGCCATCTCCTGCCCGAGTGCCTGCGCTGTGATTCTTCGTGGCTCGAAGTGGCAGTGCGCAGAACGCAGTTCCTGCGGCATGTCGGGATCAGGAATACCCAAGTGCAGATCTTTAAGTGCCTTGGCTTGGTGTACTTGCAGGAGGGCCATGGCATGCAGGGCGGAGGCGTCCTGTCCAGTGGCGCTATAGGGTTTCTCGGAGAGCAGGTGGAATGCAACCACCCTATCTCCGTGTACCTGTGGGCCGCCTACAGCCCAGCTTCGCGCTCATGGTGGCCCGAGAAAGCATAGCGGACATCTGCGCGTCAGCCTCAGACTGGGCGAGCAGACCCAGACGAGTCATCAGCATTAGACCCCGATGTGACAGATTTCAATGTAAAAATCTAATGAGGTTTCTTACCAGATGTAATTTTGTTGGTTTCTCACAAAGACAAACTCAGCTGAGATCGGTGCCATGCGGTCAACTCCCTACATACTTATACATGTATGTAACTGCCTAACAACACAATAAAAAACACTCAGAACACCTTAGTAACCCTAACATTGTTGTGCCGAGTTTCCCACAGATTCACATTTTTTTCAGAATCCTGAAATGTATGTAAATATCGAGGTACTTTTTAGTAAATTCCTCTCAGTCTTGGTTGAAATCATGCTGCCAGAAGTCATTTACACTTTTTACTGTTTATATTTGTTTGTTACAGATCAGAGCCGGTTTGGCCATAATAAAGTGTGGATATTTAGTGGTTGTGCTATTCTGTTGATTTTGACTGCTGGAGGAGTGATATTATATCGCCGCTGGAAATGTAGGCGAGCAAACCAAAACAGACAGCTGACATATGCTAAATGTGTGATGTTTTTGTTAAAAACAATCTGTGTTGTTTCTTCAAAAATATACAGTGTCCAAAATGTCTTTTCAAAGGAATAGTTCACTTTAAAGTTCAATTCTGTCATAATTTACTCACCCTCGTGTTGTTCCAACCCCATATGACTTTTTTCTGTGGAACACAAAAGAAAATATTTGGCAAGATTTTATTGTATGGAGAAAAAAAAAAGAAAAAAAAATGAACGGTGACTGAGGCTAACAGCCTAAAATCTCCTCCAATATGTCACATGGGGTAGAAGAGGGTGAGTAAATGAGGACAGAATTAAAATGTTTGCGTGAACTATCCCTTTAATCGCCATTTCATAGTCCTAGAATTAATCAGTGACTTATTAAGACAAGAAAATACATTACATTGGACAGAATATTAAATAATTTGTATTGTTTTGAGCCCTGTATCACTATACTGTAGCATAATGTATAAACATTCAGCATGTTCAGGAATTACAAACAGTCATAAGACACCATTGACGCTTTGCCAAAACATTACGTTTTCATCTTGAATTTTATTATTTGTTTTTGCCTTTTCCACCCTCTCCCAGATCCTCAGAAATGTTCAAATGGAGAAAGAGAAGAGCATATCATATGGTTCAGACAAAGATCTTTACGCTGTTATGGAAGCATAAGTAAGTACTCCTTTTCTCATTAATCAAATACATTTTCGGTGTGTGGAACTGATATCCACAATAGAATTACGTTTCTTTAATTCTAGTTTTTTGCAGTGTATCTCTTATAGCTGATATAGTATGAGACGTTTGTGCAAAAATAGTGTTAAAAACTACCAAAATATATTTATAATCAAAGTTTCATACTCATAAAAATGTATTTTTATGTTAATATTATATTATATTAATGTAATTACATTGCAAGTACACTTTTTATAAGTAAAAATGTGAGTGAGATTATTATTAAAGCACACATTTATGAAGATGCAATAGTTTGTTCACATAATCTAGTATTCATAACAAAAGAAGATATTCTATTGCTTTCTGTTAAACCGGCTGCTCAAATTAATATCTGTTTTATTTATTGCACAAGTGGAGGGGGAATATGTAGTCTTTCTGTTCATGTTTATTTTTATTTGTATGTGCATTGTGATATTATTAAGTGACATCCCAGTTACAAATAACACCAATGGAAAAGTACTGAATTCGAATGAGAAAAACTAAATACAAAAAAAGACATAAATAAACCGTCATAATTTACAGTACGATTCTATTTGTTAACTTTAGTAAATGCATTAGATTTCATGAAATATGAACAAATACTTTTAAAAACATTATTTATCTTGGTTAATGTTAATTTATCAAAATACTTTTGTTGTTAGTTTATGTCAGTTCATATTGCATTAATATTATAAACACCTTCAATGTAAAAAAAATTGAATTAATATATGGAAAAATCAACATTAACCCATTTATAATGAATAAATGTATTGTTCATTGTTCATGTTATCTTATGTAGGTAACTCATTTTAACAAATACAACCTTACTATAAAGTATTACTGAATAAACTATAAAATACAGGAGTGTTTTGGCATATTTGGTCCACATCATTATTTACTTTTTAAAAACTGTTCATGAAGTCTCATACTTTGTGATTGTAGCACAGCTGATTAGCAAATAGAAGGGTAGTGAAACAGTGGAAGATCTTAAACAGTTTGATAATAACCTTACATTTGTTATTTCAGATGCCGGGGGGAGTCAAGCTGAGGCCAGTGAAACTCCTACATTAGTCGGTAAAAAGTGGGAAATAGTACTCTAATATATCTCAAACATTTTTCTTGTGTAAACCATTCAACATATGTTGACTAATGACATCATCATAACTGGAATTCTGAAAGAATAAATATGTTTTTTGTGTGTGTATTAGGGGGATCTAGTAATGGCATCCTAAATAACAGCTCCAATCAAGAGGAAAAGGCAGGTTTGATTTTCCATTCTCTTCCACAGATTCCCTACAGCATTCCCAACTTTACTGCCAATGTGTTATTCACAGGCGTCACTTACATTGGGGATAGTGGGGACTTTTTTGGCATGGCAGATTATGTCACCCTACTTTATATTATACACTTGAAATTCATTTCTATATAGTTTTTTTCTTTTTAAATACTTTTCAAACTAAACTAAAGTAACACCAATGGTTACACACAGACCTTCTGTTACATACATCACATCACTATTGAGAGAATTGATCAGCCATGAATGACAACTATCATCATTTACCCACCCTGTTGTTGTTCAAAACCCATATTCATTTATATATATATATCTTCAGTGGAACATAAAAGATTTTCAGCAGAATGTTCAATCCCAGTCACTATTCACTTTTCTTGAATTCTCTTTCCATACAATGAAAATGAATGGTGACTGAGACCATCCTTCTTGTCTTATTTAATACAATGGAAGATGTTGACGTACTATGCAGTGACCAGGCCTGACTGCTGTAACTTAGCACAAGTCAAATGACATCATCATAACTGGACATTTAAAATGATGTGTTTTATGTAACAGGGACATCCGGAGAGAATACCTCAGACAACAGAACTAACGATGATGTTGAGGAACCTTTAATCTCACCGACAGTTGCCTCACAGGGATCCATACATTTACCTCAATTGTTCAGCCAATAAAATGCAAAGACCTTCTGTTACATGGACCACATTAGTGGTCAACTTTAAAGGGTCAGTTCACCAAAAACTGAAAATTCTGTCATAATGTTTTTTAATCCAGTTGTTCTGAAGTCATTGATTGGTTTTGGTATGAGAAAGTCTACATCATGTGGCTCAAGTGTTCACTCCAGAACTTGTGTAGTTCAGCACTAAAAACACCGATCACATGAATGTGCATCCCATATAAACATGCTTCTCTCATGCACTCATGAACACGGTCAGGGTTTGAACGAGGAACCAAAACGCAGACCGAGTAAATTCCAGAAAACTTCTTTATAGACAATATGCAAACAGGGCAACAACAAAATAACACCAAGACAAAAGCAAACGGAACAGATGGCATGAGATGGCAATAAAATATAGAAAGCAAAACTAGCAATTTTAGAGATGAATAAAAAAAGTGTGAGAGAAATGTTATACCATATTATATTTACTCTTCATAGTCTGCTGTCTTGTTGAATACCTGTTGAATAATAAACTTTAATATAGAAGTAAGAATAAAAAGAATAATAATAATAGATCAAAGAAAGCCATTGATGCATTTAAAGAGGACTGGGATGAGGGATACATTAATTATGTTAATAAGGCATATCATTAATTTATGGTTAGATTAATAGAATTAATGATAGTCAGAAATATAAATATGAAAATAATTATGGATGACAAAAGGTCTTCAAAATGCTTGTAAAAAAGAAAAATATTTTATATAATAATTCTTAAAATAAAGAACAAAAACAGCAGAAAATATTATATATATATATAAATCAAGTATAATTAGAAGTCATAGAAAATCCATCCATCCATCGTCAACCGCTTATCCTGTGTACAGGGTCGCAGGGGGCTGGAGCCTATCCCAGCTAACATTGGGCGAAAGGCGGGGGACACCCTGGACAGGTTGCCAGTCCATCGCAGGGCCACACATAGACAGACACTCACTCACACTCACCTCCACATCCACATCCACACCTAGGGCAATTTTTTTGGAGACACCAATTAACCTAGCCTGCATGTCTTTTGGATGGTGGGAGGAAGCCGGAGTACCCGGAGAGAACCCACGCAGACATGGAGAGAACATGCAAACTCCACACAGAAAGGCCGGAGCAGTCATAGAAAATATTATAGAAAATTATAATAGAAATAATATGAAAGGGACATAGAAAGTAATAATGTAATGAATAATAATATAGGGAAATTAGCTTATTCCAATTATTTTGTAAAAAATTATAATACAACGATGTATGTGAATGGGATAACCAATGCATTTAATGGGTATTTTGTTAATAAAGGACTTAAATTGGCACAAATTATACCAAATGTAATTGCAGAGGATGATAAAGGATTTTCCATCGTTGATAATATTAATACTGTGTTTCTTACGGGGTAAAAGTAGAAATAGTACACTTAGTAAACAATTGTAAGGAAAAAGAAAATCAGTTAAAAACACAGTTAAATGTAAACCACTTTACATAACAACCTGTACATTTTACAGTTTAAAATGGTTGTTATTTACATGCTGGCACTGTAAAAAAATAAATAAATAAATAAAAATATATATATATATATATATATTCTGTTAAATTTACAGTAAAAGAAAATAAAAATGAACATGCTTTCTTAAACTGTAAAAATCTGTTGTTTACTTTATGAAGAATTTGTTTTATGAGGTATCACCGTAGTAACTACAGAAGGGCACAAGTTTACATGAAAGTCATCAGTAGTGGCTCTTCCAGGAGCAATGACCAATAAACATGTTGTGACAGCTCTCAACATCACTCACACAAACACTGAACACCGTCATGGTAACACATGTGAGATTTAAATAATGCAGTAAACATGAACTAAACTACATCATATATAACACAGAACACCCCAGTGTACATAACTGATATTAAAAACAAGAAGAAACAACTATTCCCATAAAATATAATGAAATGTAATGGGTCATGCAGGGAATTGTGGGAATGCCCGATTACTGTTTTTTACAGTAATTTTAACAATAATTTACTGTAAAAAAAAAAAGTACATGTAATCTCTTGTTTTTTTTACCATTAATTATACAGGAAAATCATACTTTTTACATTTAAATTATTTAATTTTTACATAATTTTATTGTAAAAACTACTGTATTGACTTTTAAACTATATTAAAACATTTTACTGTATATTTTACAGTTAATATTTGTTAATCAATTACCATTTTATTTCTGTAGCATTTTTACACAATTTCACTGTTAAAATTACTGACATTTTTTACAGTGTACTGAACTCTATATGGGTAACTTTAGACCCCGACATTGCAGATGTTATTATTTTTAAACATAACAGAAGGGATAAAGAGTATGCACAGGGTCGTATATTTAAACTCGGAGTCTATATAAAGGCTATCACATCATTTTGGTGGTGAAAGTTGGCTTTTTATAAAATGCTCTGTGTCTGTGTTCAGACATATAATGCACACACACATATACTAGTATGATAAACTTCAGGGTTTCTTGTACCGCTTCACATTTATTTGTCCACATAAAAGCAGATCTGTATCAGATGGTATGTATGACCCTAACAAGAACCGAATATCAATACAGTAAACATACATAGCAAAGACGCCACGCTATCTCCTTCTCTCATGCAACACCTTGACGACACACATCCACAGCACCTCCTAGTGGACTCAATTGTAACAGCAAGATTTGGTGAGTGATTCAGTGTGAAAGGACGGTACAATTCCTTAATGGGATAGCAGATGAATTAACATTGACAGAATTTTCATTTTTGGTTGAAATATCCCTTTAATGATTATATAATATGTCACGAATTATCCTCAGTGTTCTTTTAAATGCCAAAGATATGGATCTTGTACTGTGCTTCATCAATAAATCAAATTATGAAAATGTGCAATATGCTCCCAATATTTTGTCAATCGCTTGCATTTTGTTTAGTAGCTGTTATTACCTTTTGTCATTGTATCTCTATTGTCTGCTGGACATACTTAAATATACTCATGTTATCATTGTTTAATTGAAAACAAATGTCAATACAGCAAGCAAATCATGTTTAAAAGTGTGCCTTTATTATCTGGGTGGGTGGTGGGTGCTACTGTATAAATATGATTACCAAATTCAGTCTAGCATGATTAGCATGGGCATTGACAGTCATGAGGATTCTCAGTTTTCTGTATTTTGTGTCACATGAAAATAAAATGGCAACATGTTAGTTACACTACACCAATATTAATTTTGGTCATTTGAATACGGTATTTGCACGTCATATTTTTACTTTTACTTTGTATTTCATTTTCTCTTTAATGGCTTTCTTTTCTTCTGGTTTGAAACAAATATCATGGGCGTTTTATTCTCAATTTGATTATAATTTCAATTTAAATGTTCACAGTTTTTCATGAAATGATCAACACAATATGGTCACATGTAGTCTGTATAAAGTATCAGTGTGAATAGGTGGATGTTTCTCCTGTAGGAAGAGCATCACGTGTCTTTTATCTTCACGTCCCAGATCTCCAGTTCATGGTTTACATCTTTAAAAATGTCTTTAGCTTCAACAAGAGTGTGTTTACCTCCATTTCTGCATATAGTGGGGAGTTTACATACATAGCATTAGAGGGAGCTCATGATAACATTTACTTTTTGGTAGCACAGATCAGGAAGTTCTGTAGGTGAACATTCCTATGTATTTTTTAATTATTGTTTTTATGTATTAATTAAATTGGCGCATCTCATTCGGTTGTAGGTGTTGCGACCTAGAAGTATTATTTTATAATTTCATAATTTCCTAGAATAGGAATATGTTTAGAATTCTGTAAGGAAATCACTATAATTTCATTGTAATTTCATTTGATAAATATTCTGGATATTATTCTGATTTATGTTACTGAAAGGTGAAAGTTCAGTTACGATGATGTCATAAGCCTGCGCAGTAGCGGTGTCGAGAGCGGAGCAGAGTAAAGTGAACGTAGGCTATATCGCTGAGGTTAGAAGATGTTGTGTTGCTTCGTGCAAAAAAGCTCATTCCAACAGAACTGGCAAAATAAAGTTGCAAAAGAAAAGACGGAGTCTGTTTTAAGTGTGCAACATAAGACATGAGAAAACCAATGGTGTCAATCGTGGTATGATGCATCTCGAGGCCTCATGTTTGAATATATAAAAGCACGAATGAGATGCAAGAACTTTGATGCATGGCAGGATTATCAGGGGACATTATTAAAATTTAGTCTGGATCAAATCTGGATCTAAAAGGTTTTAACAGATCTCTAAATCAACCTTTTGATGTATTGATTATTGATGATGAAATTAGCTTGTGTGAGAGAATGACTGGAACAGTAAAACAATTACATTGTGAAGGACAAACAGCATATAGTTATATAAAAAAAACTATATGGGTAAAAATGTTGTGGTCACAGATTCTCTGTTTGCCTCGTGACTAACAGAAACAGTTTTACTTTCATTAGCTGCAGCGCTTTTCCATTAACACAGGCTGTACTGCTGACAACATGCACTAAATATAAATCTGTTCATTTAATTTAAAACTATAAGGACACTTGCTGCTGTTTATTCAACTTGAGGCAAATTAGTTGAACAAACTTATCAATTAAAGTTGGATTTTAAAACTTTAAAGTAAAACTAAGGTTAATAAACTCACATTTTTAAGATTAGCTGACCATAACTTAATGAACCAGTATGTATTAATTAATTAACTGGTGGTCTTCTCCGCCAAAGAGTGTGTGTTAGCTCCGCTAGTTTTTAACGTCATGGTTACTGTTGTAACCTCCGTTCCCCGAGGGAAGGAACGAGACATTGTGTCAAATGAAGTGACACAAGGGGTCTTCCTGGGATGCCAAATGTACCTCTGAACCTGAGAAAAAGCCGATGTGAAGTTGGCAGACAGATTTTGCATGCCCCGCCCTGGACATACGGGTATAAAGGGAAACGGGGCAGCGAGAGCCAGTCAGGATTTTGCACTGGGGAGCCGAAAATAAGGTACGGCCGTTTACAGTGGTAAGTCTAGTGCGGTGGCAGGAGGGACACAACGTCTCGTTCCTTCCCTCGGGCAACGGAGGTTATGACAGTAACCATGACGTTCCCCTTCTGTCTCTCACTCGACGTTGTGTGGAGTGAAGTGACACAATGGGTCCCATATAAAAACGCCACGCACTGACCGTGTTACGTGAACTGCAGAGACAGGTTCAAGCAGGCTACTGCATGCTTTGAGGCGACTGTGTCGGCTGCACGTAGCCCTCCCCAATGCTCCCAAAGAGGTGTCACATACAGACCTTAGGTTGCCCACACCCCTGAGGCGCTACATGACTAGCATGGGAGCAAGCCTGGCAGCCACGCCTTTTCTCTCACTATGTCTCTCACATAGGACGTGAAGCGGCTGGGGCTATCTTAACGCTATGAAATGCGTCGGGGAAGGCGGTCTTTCCCGGTCGTATTCTTTCAGTGGGAAAAGTCCCTACGTAGGCCACATCCTGCCCAGTCTAGGGGGAGGTAATGTGGCAAATACACCATGAGGGTTGTGAAGCCGTACGTGGGAAATGGCGCGGTGGTACGTCCAGGCTAATGAGGGGGGACTCTACAAGCACGGCGACTGGGGCAGCAGGGCACGTACCGGACACAGCAACAAGAAGGCTGGGTCTACCTCCTCCCGGGGCAGCTTGCTTGCAGGCTCACGACCTGGTCCCTGAAGGGGGTCGTAGGAACCTTGGGCACGTAGCCCGGTCGCGGCCTCAGGATAACGTGAGAATGTGCCGGACCGAACTCCAGGCAGGTGTTGCTGACAGAGAACGCATGCAGGTCCCCCAACGCTTGATGGAGGCTAACGCAATCAGGAGGGCCGTGGCTATGAGCGGCGCCCTGACCCAAGGAACCGATCGAGTAGCCGTGAGGGGGGGACGGAGGTTTCCAGTCCAGCCTCGCACTCATGGCGGCCCGGGAAAGCATAGCGGACATTTGCGCGTCAGCCTCAGACTGGGCGAGCAGACTCGAAGGTGGCAGCCCAGACGAGTCATCAGCATCAGACGCCGCTGTGACGTTCTCCGATGCAGCGACGATATCATCATCCAATTCCGGGGGCTCAAGGGAGAACGCTGGCTGACATACGTTTGGCGTCCCAGGAAGACCCCTTGTGTCACTTCATTCGACACAACGTCGAGTGAGTGACAGAAGGGGAACTGATATTGAATAATTTTCCTTGTCTGTGCCCTCTGGCCTTATCGGATGTGGTAATCCAAGAGATGTGGTAATCCGATGACTCGTGACAGATTGTTTCACTTGCACTACCTGCTTTAGTCCACAGTTTTCCTCTATTTCCAAAGAGACTGTAGAAAATTATTGAGACAACACGGTTCGCTATCACTTATTATTTATTCATTGAGAGCATTCTCATATTTAGTCAAACTGTTGAAGAACATGGGATGCTCATTTCTGTGGCTTTTTCTGTTGTTATGGCTCACTGATGGTAAAGTACCCCTTTAATTTAAATTGTTTCAGTTCAACTGTTTCAGCATTTGTATTATAACTTGTAAAATGTGTATATTGGTTGTTATCACCTGTCTTGAAAAGGTTAAGCAGCTCTAGATCAAATCACATAATATTTTTAAGCTTCTTCTGGTAAATAATTTACAAAGGTTATTTGGACCTTTTAGTTTTAGTTTCGGTATTAATATTTACTAAATTACACATGTAACATTTAACCCTTGTGTTAATGCCAACAGCAAAAGTTTTGCCAAAGGTGAATATTTTTGGGGAATTTTGATATTTCAACCTCAGTTCCTGTAATACATCTTTAATACACTGTGTACAGAAAATAGTTACACTCGGGACCTTCAGGACAAAAATATCCCCATTGAAACCCATTAAAACTGCAATATTTGATCCCAGTACCATTAAATGGTAAGATCATGTATTATATGATATTATGCTTTCATTCTGGAGCCCTGACGTAAATAAATAAATAAATAAATACAATAAATACAATAAAATATATAAATATCTATATTTTCCACCAGATGGCGCCATTTTATAAATTGTGTTATCTGTTTGCTGTATTATAGAGCACTGCAGGACAACTGAATAAATGATGCAGCTAAAATGTGTGTGTGTGTGTGTGTGTGTGTGTGTGTGTGTGTGTGGTGTGTGTGTGTGTGTGTGTGTGTGTGTGTGCGTTGGTGTGGTTTAGTATAATAAGTGTAAAAAAAAAAGTGGCATTATATAAACAAACTGGCATTTAAAGGGTTAAAATCCTGAAAATGAATGAATATTTGGTAGTTATGATCAGGACTGATGTTGGTTTAAATATTAACTTATTGGAAGTGGAAAATAATGTTAATATATAATATTATTATGGCAGTTTTTTGACACAGACATTTTGTCCTCTAAGGACCTCTGAGTAACTTTTTCAAATGGACGAACATGGATTAAACATTTATTTTAAAGTTTATTATATTCCAGAATTTCATCAAGGGATGATTTGATGTATCCACAGATGTCTGGGCTAATGTTTAATTTAATCTAACATGTTTAACGCAGTTTTAATGCTGTAGCGATGCATCAAATTGTCATTAAAAGTTGTTATTCTGTTTGGTGTTATTTAAAGGGAAAGTTCATATAAAATGGAAAAGTCTCTCATTATTTCCTCACCTTCATGCCATCCCAGATGTGTATGCCTTTAATTCGTCTGCAGAACACAAATGAAGATTTTTAGAAGAATATTTCAGCTCTGTAGGTCCATACAATGCAAGTGAATGGAGACCAGAACTTTGAAGCTCCAAAAAGCACATAAAGGCAGCATAAAAATAACCCATACGACTCCAGTGATTTAATCAATGTCTTCTGAAGCGATCCAGTTTCAGATGAGAACAGACCAAAAATATTACTCCCTTTTCACTTTACATCTTGCCATTACAGTCTCTAGGCACCTTCAAACTCATTTACACTTCCTAGTGCTTGACACATGCACAGATCGCTAGATGGCGCTACAGAAAGTCTAATTACACTTGAAATCATGAGACTGCTGTGAAGACAAATTTGGTCTGTTTTCATCCAAAACTGAATGAAATAACTTCTCCTGCTTTTAACTGTATATAGTAACTATGTATGCTTTATGTAACACATACTATAGTAATGTTGTAGTAGTCATGACTGTATAAGCATTTGTTTTTGAATGGTTTGCTGTCGATCACCTTGTCTGTCTGTGTTCCAGGTTTGTCAGTTTTGGCGGGAGATTCTAACAACAAGGTTATTAAAGTTTTGTACTTTTTATTTAGATATAATCTCTATTTTATTTTCAATTTATAAATGTTTCATTTCACTCTTTTGTAGTGTAATCAGTGTTTCTCATTTTTCTGAATATTTTGTTTGACATTTTTACTGCTAATTTAAAGGGATAGTCGACCCAAACTGTGAAAATGTACTCGCACTCGTGTTGTTACAAACCCGTATGACTTTCTTTCTAATGCGGAACACAAAATAAGATGTTTTAATGAGAATCTTTGCACACAACGGCAGTGGAGGATGGTATTTGAAGCATTGAAAACATCAAAAGTATCAGTAAAGTGGTCTTTGCAGTTTTTGTGTCATATTCCAAGTCTTCTGAAGCCATACAACAGGTTTGGGTGTGACAAAGTCAACTGGATATTTAAGTAATTGTTCATTATAAAATCCTGATGTCTGTTGATCTTGTGAATCTGCAAGTTATGGAAGGATTTTGTCTGACTTACTGACGAGTTGTTTTAGTTTGTTTTGGAGTCATTCAAATTTATTTTAGCTTAGCTTTAAAAACACATTTGCATTTATTCATTTGGCAGACGCTTTTATCCAAAGCGACTTACAAAAGAGGAAAACATCAGCGAATCATCTTAAGGAGACAGTGGTACGAAAAGTGCCATACTACAAAGTTTCACTAAAATCAGAATAGTATAC
>NC_068323.1:7807066-7861294 GCF_025860055.1 Xyrauchen texanus
AAAACAGATTTAAGTGCAACAAGAAATGTAAATATACAGTGAGGAAAATAAGTATTTGAACACCCTGCTATTTTGCAAGTTCTCCCACTTAGAAATCATGGAGGGGTCTGAAATTGTCATCGTAGGTGCATGTCCACTGTGAGAGACATAATCTAAAAAAAAAAAAATCCAGAAATCACAATGTATGATTTTTTAACTATTTATTTGTATGATACAGCTGCAAATAAGTATTTGAACACCTGAGAAAATCAATGTTAATATTTGGTACAGTAGCCTTTGTTTGCAATTACAGAGGTCAAACGTTTCCTGTAGTTTTTCACCAGGTTTGCACACACTGCAGGAGGGATTTTGGCCCACTCCTCCACACAGATCTTCTCTAGATCAGTCAGGTTTCTGGGCTGTCGCTGAGAAACACGGAGTTTGAGCTCCCTCCAAAGATTCTCTATTGGGTTTAGGTCTGGAGACTGGCTAGGCCACGCCAGAACCTTGATATGCTTCTTACAGAGCCACTCCTTGGTTATCCTGGCTGTGTGCTTCGGGTCATTGTCATGTTGGAAGACCCAGCCTCGACCCATCTTCAATGCTCTAACTGAGGGAAGGAGGTTGTTCCCCAAAATCTCGCAATACATGGCCCCGGTCATCCTCTCCTTAATACAGTGCAGTCGCCCTGTCCCATGTGCAGAAAAACACCCCCAAAGCATGACGCTACCACCCCCATGCTTCACAGTAGGGATGGTGTTCTTGGGATGTACTCATCATTCTTCTTCCTCCAAACACGGTTAGTGGAATTATGACCAAAAAGTTCTATTTTGGTCTCATCTGACCACATGACTTTCTCCCATGACTCCTCTGGATCATCCAAATGGTCATTGGCAAACTTAAGACGGGCCTTGACATGTGCTGGTTTAAGCAGGGGAACCTTCCGTGCCATGCATGATTTCAAACCATGACGCCTTAGTGTATTACCAACAGTAACCTTGGAAACGGTGGTCCCAGCTCTTTTCAGGTCATTGACCAGCTCCTCCCGTGTAGTTCTGGGCTGATTTCTCACCTTTCTTAGGATCATTGAGACCCTACGAGGTGAGATCTTGCATGGAGCCCCAGTCCGAGGGAGATTGACAGTCATGTTTAGCTTCTTCCATTTTCTAATGATTGCTCCAACAGTGGACCTTTTTTCACCAAGCTGCTTGGCAATTTCCCGTAGCCCTTTCCAGCCTTGTGGAGGTGTACAATTTTGTCTCTAGTGTCTATGGACAGCTCTTTGGTCTTGGCCATGTTAGTAGTTGGATTCTTACTGATTGTATGGGGTGGACAGGTGTCTTTATGCAGCTAATCGACCTCAAACAGGTGCATCTAATTTAGGATAATAAATGGAGTGGAGGTGGACATTTTAAAGGCAGACTAACAGGTCTTTGAGGGTCAGAATTCTAGCTAATAGACAGGTGTTCAAATACTTATTTGCAGCTGTATCATACAAATAAATAGTTAAAAAATCATATATTGTGATTTCTGGATTTTCTTTTTTAGATTATGTCTCTCACAGTGGACATGCACCTACGATGACAATTTCAGACCCCTCCATGTTTTCCAAGTGGGAGAACTTGCAAAATAGCAGGGTGTTCAAATACTTATTTTCCTCACTGTATATATATATGTATTTTATTTTTAGTGACCGGTTAAGTGCTTTTGGAAAAGATGTGTTTTTAGCCGTTTTTTGAAGATAGAGAGAGAGTTAGCGTCCCGGATTGAGTTGGGAAGGTCATTCCACCACCGTGGTATGATGAAACTGAGAGTCCGGGAAAGTGTTTTGGTGCCTCTTTGTTTTGGTACAACAAGGCGACGTTCCTTAGCCGACCGCAGGCTTCTGGTGGGAACGTAGCTCTGCATAAATGTTTTTAGGTATGCTGGAGCAGACCCAGTGACTGTTTTATATCAGGGCCTTGAATTTAGTACGTGCATCAACCGGCAGCCAGTGGAGAGAGACAAAGAGTGGTGTAACATGTGCTCTCTTAGGTTCATTAAAGACCAGACGTGCTGCTGCATTCTGGATCATTTGGAGAGGTCTAATAGCACATGCAGGAAGGCCTGCAATGAGAGAGTTACAGAACTCCAGTCTAGTTATGACAAGTGACTGAACGAGCAGTTGTGTGGCATGTACAGAGAGGAAGAGTCTTATCTTCCTGATATTGTAGAGTGTAATCCTACATGATCTTGCAGTCTTTGAGATGTGGTGTGTGAAATTTAGCTCATCATCAATGGTTACCCATAGATTTCTGACCGTTTTGGAAGGCGAAACTGTAGTTGGACCCAGCTGCACAGTGATGTTGTGTTCAACAGAAGGGTTGGCTGGAAAGACAAGGAGTTCGGTCTTGGCTGGGTTGAGTTGCAGGTGGTGTCCCTTCATCCAGGCTGAGATGTCTGCCAGACAGGCAGCGATTCGAGCGGTCACTGTGGTGTCGTTGGGCTGGAAAAACAAGTAGAGTTGCGTGTCATCAACGTAGCAGTGGTAAGAGAAACCATGTGACTGGATGATGGGTCCCAGTGATGTTGTGTATACACAGGACGAGACCGACTCAACCCTTAGATTGTAAAACCTGGCAAAGGTATTGGGTGTTGCCCAGCCCGCTGCTCTACAGGTGTCTGCTAAGGAGGTGCCATGGGCCAGTGCCCACGAGGATGCCACACTTCTCGTAGAGTGTGCTCGATCCCGCAAGGGGAGGTTCAAAAATTTGAGTTCAAAATAAATTTTAGTATCTGTTTACAACAACAGGACTGTGTGACGCTCCTGCAAATGATGTCATTTTGGTGAACTATTATATCACACACAGTAAAGCACTACACATTGGCATAGTAACTGCTTCAGCTTGTCTTTTATTTTCTTAATATTTGGTTAAAATTGCTTTATCTTGGTTTCCAGGTCCTTGAAATTACCAGAGATTCTCCACCGTGTTCTTCAAGTACATCAAGCCAAAAATGTGTGTTGCTCTGCACAGCGATGAATGTGGCACAGGCGACTCTGTCCTGGTATAACGGAAGCAATTTAGTCGCCACCATCAGTGTGTCTAATCTTAACTGGAGGCTGTATCTGGAGGTGGACTATCCGGATAAAAACAACTACAGCTGTGTTATCTCTAATTCATTCACTAACCAGACTGAACATCTCAACATTGCTGGTCTTTGTCAGATATGTTCAGGTGTGTCAGCAGTGTTAAAAGTCTGTTTTCAGAGCTGATGTGTGGCGCTGTTTACTGATCCTGTCAAACATTTGACTTTTAACCGAGTTTACTCCTCTGTTGATAGTGTTTCATTTTCATGTTGCATGTAAAATCGCTATTAGGCAAAACATTTTTGTATTTAAACAAAAATACTTGAGAAATAATTTGATGTGATCCCCTGATGTGTTTGGTGCTGAGACAGATTACGGGACATCTGTGATACCTGTGATGGAGGAAGATCCAGTTACTTTACACACTAATCTTACAGAACTAGAGAATAATTGTCATGTACGGTGGATGTTTGGACCTCAACACATTGTCATTGCTGACAACAAGAAAAAAACTGACATGATCTCTAAATATGACTGTAAGTGTAAGAAATTCGAAGGCAGGCTGAAGACTGATGAACAGACTGGAGATCTCACCATCATTAACATGACCAAAACAGATGCTGACCTTTTTTACCTAGAAGTCATTACATCTCGCCAATGCTACCAAATGAGTTTCAATGTTACAGTCTGTGGTGAGTAAACAAAATCGTCATATCATATCACATACAGTATGTCAAATGATGCCAGTATACAGGAAAGATTCTCATTTGGGCTTTTTACGCTACACTAAACATAAACCATTTGAAACAAATGTACTAAACACAAGTACAAACACAGTGTTTCATATACAAGCAGCACATCACCGCCATCGGATGAACACGAGAGCTGCGTTCCCTTCCGGGGCCACGGCCATGTCGAAACGGCTCTCATAGAAACGGATGGCCCTCCTTGCGAGGGTATGAGTCTTTAGACGCTCCTTCTGTAGGACGATCCCAACTCTTGAGCCCTCCACCCCCTTGAGCCCTCCCCAGATCATGAGGGTTCACACAGGCAGGTACAGGGGGGCTGTGTCGAGGTTGAGTTGGATGAAATCGTGGAAGAACCCACGCCGTTGCAAGCCCTGTGAGCCCCTCGATCTTCTGATGTAGTGTACGCGTGGTACAGTATACGTTATCGGAGCACACAGACTTACGTTGGTGGTTCTGATGATCGGGATGACGTCATGTCCCTCACATCATCAAATATGAGAGAGTGGTCAACAGAGGATGTTGCCATCCCTTGCCCCAGTGAGGTGAGGAGCGTGCGCATGCCACTGATAAAGAGCTAATTTGCGTCGCATTGCGGCCGATTGAAGAGCTCGGTTTAAATCCAGCAGGGGGTGCTCACCCTGTGGACTGTATATGTCCTAATGCCCCAGTATAGTGATGGGGACACTATACTGTATAAAGGCACCGTCCTTCGGATGTGACGTTAAACCGAGGTCCTGTCTCTCTGTGGTCATTAAAAATCCCAGGACACTTCTCGAAAAGAGTAGGGATGTAACCCCAGTGTCCTGGCCAAATTCACCCCACTGGCCCTTATCAATCATGGCTTCCTAATAATCCCCATCCATTAATTGGCTCCATCACTCCACTCTCTCCTCTCCATTAATAGCTGGTGTGTGGTGTACTGGCGCACTATGGCTGCCATTGCATCATTCAGGTGGATGCTGCACACTGGGGGTGGTTGAGGAGAGTCCCCCTATACACTGTGTAAAGCGCTTTGGGTGTAGTGTCAGAAAGCGCTATATAAATGTAACATTCATTCATTCCTTCATTCATACAGTGGTCCCCTCTAGTTGATTCGGAAAGATCCTGCCTGGATGTTTTGAGATTCACATTTGAGGGAACAGCTTATTGATTCAGAGTCCTTTCTTTGACTCTCCACACTCTCGAAGTGTATCAATGCAGTACTGCGTACTTGCGCAGCCCCGCAGGCCAGCTGTGTGCCAGTGCGTCTGCCCTGAGGGGAGCCTTTGTTCAGGCGTACCAGAGCGGGCAGTGGGAGGTCTCTCGGGAGGCAAACAAGTCTACCTGGGCCTTGCCGAACCATATCCAAATCAGCTGGGCAAGCGTTGTCGTGACAGCGCGTCTGCTACCACATTGAGGTTGCCGGGGACGTGAGTGCCACTCACGACCTGAGTTGCTGCTGGCTCCAAAGGAGGAGACGACGGGCGAGTCGTGACATTTGCCGGGAGCATACGCTGCCATGGCAATTTATGTTCGCTACCACGGTGGTGCTGTCTGAACTGACTAGGACATGTTTGTCCCGAACTAATGGGAGAAACTTCTGCAGGGCAAAGAAAACAGTCAGCAACTCTAGGCAATTGAGATGCAGCTGCTTGCCCGTTGCACACGGCGCCCCAACCCAATCTGGAGGCGTCGGTCGTGACCAAGACGCATCGGGACACCTGCTGCAAGGGTACTCCTACCCGTAGAAAGCAGAGGTCTGTCCAGGGTTTGAATGTCTGGCGGCAGACGGGGTGATCGTCACACAGTGCTTGCCGGCGCCATGCTCATCTCAGGACTCGAGTCTGAAGCCAGTGCTGAAGCGGTCTTCTTTAAAAAGATGCATCCTGAAAAGGACATTCAACGCCGCTGTGTATTGCTCTAATAGAGGAAAATACTCTTTTACAAGAAATATCACTCTTTTAATACTCGTTTAAGCTCTTGCGCTGTTGAAGCGCCCAGGGGCAAACTGCACTGCCGTGCAAGGAAGGAGAAAGCCGCTGTAGTGTAGTGCGTAGATCCAACAGCAGAGAGCGTCAGAGGAACAGGAACGGGTGTGTGAATCGCAGCTCACTGCAGACACAACCATCGGCTCCGAAGAAAATTTCTGAATGAACTCGACGTATTTCTCCGCTTTTATACCCGTATGTCTGTGGGCGGGATTCGCAAATACTGTCTGCCAACTTCTCATTGGCCTTTTTTCATAGATCAGAGGTATATTCGGTGCTCAAGAGAGACCCCTAGTGTCGCTCCTTCGACACAACATCGAAGTGAACGACAGACGGGGAACTAATAATTAATGTTTATTAATTATTAATATAATATAGAGTGTAACTATTTGGTATACACAGTGTATTATAGGAACTGAGGTTGAAATGTCAAAATTCCCCAAAAAATACACACCTTTGTATGCCGTTGGCATTAACACAACCAAAATGATCGAAAAAAAAAAATAATGAAAAAGACAAAAAAGGTCAAACATGGGTTAATTAACTTGAAGCCATTTTTTGTACTTTTGATACTGAAGCACTTTTAATATCAGTTACTTTAAAGCTTTTACTTGAGTATTTTTCTCATTAACTAGTTTAACTTTTTTAACATTAGATTCAATTTCCATAAAAATATATGTACTTTTACTGAAGTATGATGATTGGGTACTTTTTTTTTTATGTTAATGTTTAAAATCATTTGAGTGAGATATACGATCATATGCTTCTACTCTTTAAGAAGGCGAGAACGCCTGTGTGTGAGGTGAGGGGTGACGTTTCTGATCAATAAGAGTCATGTCTTTCCAAAACAAAGCGAATACAAGTCACTTGCAAAGAACAAGCATAGACTGTTTTTTAGGGCTGGGATATAATAGCGATTATTTTGCTTGCAATATAAAATTAATATTGTGAATATAGTGAAGATTTTAAAGTGCCTTATCATTTGCCACTTAATTTCCTAAAGAGCGCCTTATTAGACTAATTTCATAATCCTTCAGGGCTTCACAATAAATCTAAATGTGTAGTAAATGTGAAGTAAAACTTTAATTTCTTCTCTTATGATCCACAGATCATCTGCCGATCCCTGTCATCACCAATGACTCTTCTCAATGTCCTTCATCAGACTCTAAATGTGTTTTGGGGTGTTCAGTGGTGAATGTGACACAGATTGTGACTCTCTCCTGGTACAAAGGAAACAGTTTACAGTCGTCCAATAGCAGCTCTGATCTGAACAGAACAGTCTCTCTGTGTCTGATGGTGAACTTCCGAGATAAAAGCAACTACAGCTGTGTGATCAACAACTCATTTGCCAACCAGACTACATATCCCAACATTGATGAACTCTGTCCATGTAAGTCATCAGTTGATATCAGTGTTTATTTACAGTGAAATCACTCTCTGCTAGCGATCTCTTATCTCTTCTAATCACTTCAATTATTGTTTTATTTCCGCCATTAAAAACTTGGAATTGAATTGAATTCTGCAGTAATTAAAAATCATACTTCTAATTTTCTTTTCGATCAGACATAAAATACTATAAAAGAAATATCGACACCTTTGCATCTTTGTTTTGTGTGAATCTGAAAATAAAAGTTTTAATTAAATATTTTTTAAACGTTTTTTTTTTTTTTTTTTTTTTTTACATTTATAGGCCTAAACTTAAAATTGTTACAGTTTATTTTTTATTATAATTTATTAACAACAATAAGCCTACAGAACATTATACATGTTTTAATTACTTTTCATTTGAATAAACTTATTACTGTTTTCTTTTTGTTCATTACAGATCAGAGTGCGTGGAAACGTTTTGGTTGGAAAATTGTCCTTGGAATTGTAATTGTAATTGTAGCAGTGATAGTGATATATATGTGCCGTAAACAACAAAACAGAACCAGTAAGTATGACCTAAATCTGATATATGAACCATCTGAGCATAAACAGTGTTAAAAAGAAGTGCCAAAATATGTTTTATAATCAACACTTTTGTGCACATAGTGCTTACAGTACAGTAGATGAAGTTGAAGATCACAAGGTCTTTCTGATGGTAACCTTGAATTTGTGTGCAGATGCCGAGGGAAGTCAAGATGCGCCCAGTGCAAGTTTTACATCAGGTCAGCAAAACATGAGATACAGTAGTCGAAGTTTCCCCAATTCATTGTATCTTGTGTAAACCATTTAACATACAGTCTAATACTGTCTAATGACATCATCATAACTGGACATTTGAAAGATTAAAGATTGTTTTTATTTATTAGGGGGATCTACAGTTCACATCCTAAACAACAGCTCTGATCAAGAGGAAGAAGCAGGTTTGATTTTCTGTTCCTCTTCCACATATTCTTCACTGCAGTTCATGTCTTAAACCATTTACAGTAGATAGTGGGGACGAGTTCTCACTATTCTTCTTATTCAAACAAAACTAAAGGAACACTAATGCTGCTAAAGGTTACTCAGACTATCTGTTACATATGTCACATCACTATTAAGGGAATAGCTCAATAATAAATACAAGTATCATCATTTACTCACTCTCTTGCCGTTCCAAACCCATATGACTTTCTTCTGTGGAACACAAAAGGAGATGTTAAGCAGAACGTTCAGTCTCAGTCACCATTCACTTTCATTGTATTGCAAGAAGATGCCATGAATGTGAATAGTGACTGAGACTTATACACTGCCTAACGTCTCCTTTTGTGATCCACGGAAGATGTGAAGTCTGGGTTTGGAACGATATGAGGGTGAGTAAATGTTTTAGTATACAGCATTGAAAGGCAATTTATTGTACATGAATCATTCCTCGCACTGTTATGGATTGGTCTTAACGGCATACCTGCACAGATCTGATGCTGCAAACACATCTGTGTCATGACACTTCCAAGAGCGCCAACACAAATATCTCGTATCATGCACCGGTCATCGACAAGTGCAAGGAGAACAAATTAATGGCCACTGTGTGTTAAGTCACTTTTCCATACTATTCAAAATAATAGACGACAGTCAAGGAATTACTAGCCCATAATACAAAAAAACATATAATTTCTGTGCACAAAGATGTTTTAAATTATTTGACCACCATATAATATAATTGCTACCAAAACGATCGTATGCCTTCAGAAGACTTGAGCTATGATGTGCTCACTTAATTGTCTGTTTGAGGGCTTTCATGATTAAATGTCATATAAATTGTCACATTTCTTAAGGCGCGTGTGCTTCATGCATCTTAAGAAGTCATTTTAAATATTTAACTTAAAATATATACATCAAATAATACAATAGTGATGTAAGATTTCCTTTTAAGACTTTAAAACTACTGAATATGAATGACATTAAAATGTTTTTAGATATCAAAATGTTTCTAAATACTTAAAATATCTCTCTTTGGTCAACAAAAAGTCAAAGTTACATTTACACCGTTGTTTATAAATGTATATAATACAACATATATTTTTTATTGTATTTATATTATTTAATAATGTAAAACAGTTAAAGGATGGGCAAGGAGGAGGAGAGAACCGGCTTGTCGACATAAATAATATTTTAATGTAAACTTAAACCAAAAGCACAAACATAAACATAAACATAAACACACATGACGGACATGTCCATAATTCTCTCTCTCTCGAACCATCGTCACCGGCCGCCTTTATCCCTCGCGCGCCTCATCAGGCCGATTGGGGACCGGGCGCGCGATATTCCGACCGGCCCCGCCCCCCTCTGCTCCACACTCCTCCCGGCGTTATCTCAGGCTGGGGTGCCACCGGCATGACGTACACCCCCCCTATCCCTGGGGCGGGGTGTATGTTGCGTCCCGCATGGTCATCCCCGCCTTCCTCGCCCTGGGAGGAGACAGGAGGGGAAGACAACAACAACAAAACAAAATAGGCGAGGGAAAAGGCCAACACGGTGCGACAGGGAGAGAGAGAGGAGAGAGAGAAAAAGCTCACTCACCGGTTCTCTGATGTACCGTCGCGTGGTCCTCGAACACTCCTCCACACTCAGGCGGACGACAGCCGCTCCGCCCCCGGAGTGAAACCGTCGACCCCCAGCGGGTAGAACACGCCTCCACTTTTCTGGCGGCAAATGGGGACACTCCTCCGCCCCTGGCAGCGGCTCTACCGCTCCGGGCAGTCGGAGAGTTTCTTCCCTCCTCCCCTCGCGGACGGCGGTCTTCCCTCGACCCTCCGCGTCTCTGGGGACGGCAGGGCACTCCTCCGCCCCGGCAGCGGCTCCTCGCCCAGGCGGTCGGGTATCCAGTCCCCACTTGCCCCGCGGACGACGGCCGCATTCCCGCATCCGGGCGGTCGGGCTACTCCATCACCTGGCAGATGGCAGCGGCGCCCCTGGGTGGACGGCAGTGTCAAGGACTCTGCGACGGGCATCCCTCCTCCTTCCCGGGTTTCGGCACCAATGTAAAACAGTTAAAGGATGGGCAAGGAGGAGGCGAGAACCGGCTTGTCGACATAAATAATATTTTAATGTAAACTTAAACCAAAAGCACAAACATATACATAAACATAAACACACATGACGGACATGTCCGTAATTCTCTCTCGAACCATCGTCACCGGCCGCCTTTATCCCTCGCGCGCCTCATCAGGCCGGTTGGGGACCGGCCCCGCCCCCCTCCGCTCCACAAATATGTTATATTAAGCAGTAGTCAAATATTTCTGTTATTTTAATGCTCTCTGATGAAACCCACAATCCCTTATATTCTCATGAAGCAAAACTTTTAAGATTTTAAATGTAAATTTGAATGACAATGAAAAAATGAGAACCGGATTTCCATTTTTGGGTGATCTATTATCTATTCCTGTCTGCTGGTGATCAAATATTCATGCCACTCCATTGTTGTTTGATGACATCATTATAACTGGACTCTTTTTGTAATAGGGGCATCCTCAGGCAACCCCTCAGGCAACCCCTCAGGCAACCCCTCAGGCAACACCTCAAGAAACAGTCCTAATGTTAGGACACGGCTGATTTCCCAACATTAATCTTCCACAAATGTCACACAGGAACCTTCAATTGTCAATTGTGCTGCAAGTAGTTACAGAGTTTTGACCCTTTTGAAGTACAAGGACATAAAGTAGTACGTCTGCCTCCTCCACCAGTGCTCATCGGAAACAAATATGACTTTTCTTCAAAATGTGCTGATTGTTTCTCAATCATATTGTATTTTGTGTACTGTCATTTCTCTCTATTGATCAGTTTTGTGGTAGAAAAGTAGTAAGGAATATTTTTATTTACAGTTTTTTTTATTCGCTTTGGTATTATTTTCACAAGTAAGGTGTACATTTTCAAAACTCTTAGTACAAAAATCCAAACTGATCACACTTGTAACACAGCTAGTCATTCTTTCAAAACATGATCCCATGCTTTCATTACAGTTATACATTTTTCAGTCCACATAATCATTGTTTCAAAAGCAAGATTATTGTAATATGTAATGAGAACATTTGGTTTAATCACAGAAACACAACAGTATGATCTTCTTTCAACTTAGTACTTTTAACAATCAGTTCATCCAAAAGCAAAGAATGCAAGATACATGTTTCAAATCGGCCTTAGAAGTGCTGAAATTAATATGCTACAGTACTATAAAAGACAGATTACACAGTTTTCACATTAGGCAATACACTTACATTACCCAACATTTACATAATCTATAATTTCCAAAATATCCATCATATGTGTAATCAAGTGAAGGATCAATGAAGACATCCTCTACAATCATTTGGGCAAATTACTGTAGTTTTTATTTTTCAGATATAATTGTAACATAGGTATACTTTCTATAATGAAATGTAACTAAATGAGAACAAAACATAACATTTAATGCACACATTACATTAGTTTGGATCAAGCCTGTCTTGAGCATTTGGCCATAGATTCTCGTCCACATCACAATGAATGTTATCATTGTTCATGCACCTTGGGAAAAACCTTTTGGCGTGACGAATCCGTACTTGACATTGGTCTACACTGATGTCATCACATGCATCATCCATGGCCTGAGGGAGGGTGGCACGCTCAAGGGGTTGGCGATCATAGACCTTCCACCTCCATGCTGAAAAAAATTCCTCAATAGGGTTGAGGAAAGGAGAGTATGGAGGCAGGTAGAGGGTCATGAATCGGGGATGGGCCTGAAACCATGCTTGAACTACCTCTGCGTGGTGGAACCTCACATTGTCCCACACAATTACATAGGTGACCCCTTCACCTTGACAGGTTGGCTCAATTTCATTGAGAAACTCAATAAGATGTGCAGCATTATAGGAACCAAGTAATGGCCTACGTCCTACGACTCCATCTTCAGAGATAGCAGCGCACATGGAGATGTTTCCTCCACGTTGTCCAGGCACTTGGACAGTGGCCCGTTGGCCGATGATGTTCCGTCCACGGTGACGAGTTTTGGCCAGGTTAAATCCCGCTTCATCAACAAAAATGTACTTGTGATGGTTCACATCAGCGTCAAGCACCATAACCCTCTAAAAAATATATTTACAGTGTTGTTCCAATATACATATGACGTAAGTGATGCATCAAATAGTAACAGTAATACAATATATAGTGCTGTACCTGAACATACTCAGCCCTTAGTTGTTTCACCCGGTCATTGTTTCTCTCAAAAGGCACCAGGTAAATTTGTTTCATTGATACCTGGTGCCTCTTTAAAAGGCGGCCTACTGTTGGTATGCCACATTGGCAAAGGTGTCATTGTTCTCCTCAATTGCCTGCTTTATTTCTGACAGCCGTATATCATTCCTGGCCCTCACCATTTCCACCACTGCCCTCTCTTGCTGGTCGGTCAGCACACGGCCACGGCCACCACTATAGGGGTTTTCTGTCAATTCTAAGCATAAAAGAGTATACTGTCAATAAATCATACTGTACCAATACTGTAACATGTCTGATGAATTTACATGCATTACAATTTACTGTAAATGTAATATAGTATACATCCTCCACACTTACCGGTTTTCTTGGTGAAAAGTTCGGATGATAGAATTGACAGTTGATCTTTTTAGATTTGGATCAACTAATCTGGCAGCCTCTGCCATAGTAAGGCCTCGGTTCACCACATGATCAACGATGATGGCCCGGACTTCATTAGACACAACAGTTCTGCCTCCCTCTCTCTGATGACCAACCCTTTGACGGGCCCCATGCCCACCTCTCTGACCTAGCCCATGCCCACCTCTCTGACCTCTCTGACCTAGCCCATGCCCACCTCTCTGACCCCTCTGACCTAGCCCATGCCCACCTCTCTGACCTCTCTGACCTAGCCCATGCCCACCTCTCTGACCTCTCTGACCTAGCCCATGCCCACCTCTCTGACCCCTCTGACCTAGCCCATGCCCACCTCTCTGACCCCTCTGACCTAGCCCATGCCCACCTCTCTGACCTCTCTGACCTAGCCCATGCCCACCTCTCTGACCTCTCTGACGGATCCCTTGTCCACGTGCTCTTCCTATTCCTTGCTGTCTATCCTGCTCCATGTTGAAAGAAAATGCCAGTGTTTACACCCCCACTATAGTGGCCAATTGTGGTTACCACTATGTGAAATCAATTAGCAATAACGAGTATTCATCATGTGTGGTTACACGTAATTTGCGTAAATGTTCATACAAACACACATTTTATTTCTGTAGTTCTCAAAATCCATATACTGTATATTGCTGAAATGAAATTCTATAGGTTTACCAAATGATTAATTGATTAACCATTAAGATCAGTTGGATTAAATAATAGACAAATGTATTAAACTGAACAAAAAGAGATGCAAATCAAAAGTTTGATAGTTAGAGCTATATGAAAGGCAGTTACTGTGAATGAAACAATAATGTAGATGAAACACTTATTTTGTGTTGTGAAAAGGATACTTTGTGATTTTGTGAATTGTACTAACACAATTGAAAACATGATGAAATATTTGAAAAAAGTGCACTTTTGATGATCTGTTGTGATATTAGCACTAAGAGTTGTGAAAATGTACACCGTACTTGTGAAAATAGTACCAAAGCGAATAAAAAAAACTGTAATTATTCAGTTAATCCATTTATGTGAATTAATATGTATGCAATATATGTATGCAATATACAATGATCTAAAAATGACAATGTGTAATTAATGTGCTATTAATAACTGCATTATGAATGTTATTCAATATGTTAGATATTTAATCATTCATGTATTGATTTAATTATCATTTACTCATTTATTATCATATCAAAGTGCAAATCAGTGGAGAAATACGGCTTGGCTTCTCTAGGGAGAATTGGAGCCTCTCTCTGTTTCCCTCTGTACGACTGTATGTGTGTGTGTGTGTGTGTGTGTGTGTGTGTGTGTGTGTGTGTGTGTGTGTGTGTGTGTGTGTGTGTGTGTGTGCGTGTATTTATCACTTTGTGGGGACCAAATGTCCCCATAAGGATAGTAAAACCCGAAATTTTTGACCTTGTGGGGACATTTTGTCGGTCCCCATGAGGAAAACAGCTTATAAATCATACTAAATTATGTTTTTTGAAAATGTAAAAATGCAGAAAGTTTTCTGTGAGGGTTAGGTTTAGGGGTAGGGTTAGGTTTAGGGGATAGAATATAAAGTTTGTACAGTATAAAAACCATTATGTCTATGGGAAGTCCCCATAAAACATGGAAACACAACAAGTGTGTGTGTGTGTGTGTGTGTGTGTGTGTGTGTGTGTGTGTGTGTGTGTGTTTTCTCTCTTAAAAAAATAAATAATAATAATCTAAATAATTTTTTTTTTAAATAAATAATTTCCTTTCTTCCAAAATTTGTTTTTTCTCTTCAAAAAAAGGAATGCGGTACCAACTTTGGCCACCAGGTGCCACTATCAGTAAACATGTCATGTTATGCTTTTAATGCTTTCTCACATATGTCATGTGCAGACTTTCATGATGAAATTGAATTTTAGTTTATCAAAATGAAATGTTTAAGGTGAAATAATTTCTTGAGTCATCATATTTCTCAGCACTTCTACTTGTACTCAAGTGAGTTATTTCTTCAGTTGCAGTACTTTCACTTAAGTTCTGTCAATCAGTCCTCTTTCCACCACTGCCCTCATGCCATTCCAACTCGTCCTCCACTTTCTTTCTATTGTGGATTATGAAAGGAGGAATTTGAAAGCATTATGTTTCCTGATTTCAATATAATGGCAGTTGATAATGCTTCCCTTCAAAGCTTAAAAAAGGAAGTAAACCATTTGTTGGTTGATGTCATTGTAAGCTGTAAACACTGACACTGTGGTGCCCTGTCCAACACAGCAACCAATGGTGTGAGTTCACAGCTTGTTTACTTATTGGCCACATACCATTGTTTGTTTAATTTGCTAATATTCAGTTATTATACAACAGTTAGTTCCAGTCCTCGAATATGATTGGACGAGAGACGTTCCATGAGCACTGATGTCATGAGCATCATCTCTCACAGGGACGGATTACCAACCGGGCCAATGGGGCCAGTACCCAGGGGCCCTTGACTGCCCTGGGCTTTAAGGTTCCACGATCCAGTTTGGCAATCCCCGCTTGAAAGCCCATCAACAATGAAAACGAACATATTATCAATGACGACAAGATACAGCAAATCCCCATGAGGTGTTAGTGATATTCTAATTTCACTTCCAGAGGCCAACATGGTCTCATGAGCATTTGTCACAATACTACGAGATGGCGGATTCGTACCAATTCGTCTTGTACATCAATCACATACGCTTCACAAACATGCTTTCACAACCCGGAAGCAGAGGCAAAGCTGGAGGACAAGCAAACCAAGCAATTGCTTGGGGCCCCCCATCAAAAGGGGGACCCCGCTGGTCAATAGTGAGGTGTGGATGATGTTCATTTGTCTTAGGCTATATTAGAAGTCGAATCCCTGACGTTCATGTCATATGCCTGACATATGATCTTGACGTCAAAACAATGAATTAAAAGATTATAGCTATTAAAATAAAAAAACTGCTGTCTATTATGTTATTTCCCCGATATTGTCATGACATTGCGCAAGTGCCCTATGGAAGCCATTCAACTCCCCCACTCCTCCCACCAGAGTTTGTAATCTGTTGCAGTTGACTGTCAAACACTTTCGGACAGCTCATTTGCATAAGCCTACAGAACATTATAAAAGTTTTAATTACTTTTCATTTAAATAAACTTATTACTGTTTTCTTTATGTTCATTACAGATCATGTGTGGAGTGTGTGGAAAATTGTTGGTGTGATTTTGGGTGTCCTTGGAATTGTAATTGTAATTGTAATTGTAGCATTAGTGATATATATGTGCCGTAAACAACAAAACAGAACCAGTAAGTATGACCTAAATCTGATATATGAACCATCTGAGCATAAACAGTGTTATAAAGAAGTGCCAAAATATGTTTTATAATCAACACTTCTGTGCACATAGTGCTTACAGTACAGTAGATGAAGTTGAAGATCACAAGGTCTTTCTGATGGTAACCTTGAATTTGTGTGCAGATGCCGATGGAAGTCAAGATGCGGCCAGTGCAAGTTTTACATCAGGTCAGCAAAACATGAGATACAGTAGTCAAGTTTCCCCAATATTATATTCTTCTTATTCAAACAAAACTAAAGGAATGCTAATGCTGCTAAAGGTTACTCAGACATATGTCACATTACTATTAAGGGAATAGCTCAATCATCATTTACTCACTCTCTTGCCGTTCCAAACCCATATGACTTTCTTCTGTGGAACACAAAAGGAGATGTTAAGCAGAACGTTCAGTCTCAGTCACCATTCACTTTCAATGTATTGCAAGAAGATGCCATGAAAGTGAATAGTGACTGAGGCTTATACACTGCTGTGGCAGGGCGGAGGACGGGGTCGTTATTATACACACCCGGTCACTTATCAAGCTAATCAAGCCTCCGAGAGGGATAAAGGCCGACTGCGGAGGATTGTGCGGGAGAGAGAGATAGTTTACGGGCATGTCCGTCATTTGTGTGTTTGTGTCTTCTGTTTTAGTTTATTATTAAACCATTATTTATGTTGAAATGCCGGTTCTCGACTCCTCCTTTCCATTGACTACTTTACAACTGCCTAACATCTTTTGTGTTCAGCAGAAGATATGAAGTCTGGGTTTGGAACGATATGAGGGTATTTTTGAGTGAACAATTCACTTCTTTTATTTAGGTTTAATGTCACTCCAGACTGTGTTCCTCATCTGACTGTAATAACATTTGGTTTATATTTTATGTAATAGGAACATCTAGAGAGAACAAACCAGACAACAGCGCTGATGATGCTGGAACAAACTTGCTTTCCCGATCATCTACCACAATAGTCTCAAAGGAATCCATAGCAATGAACTGCGATAGACCACATGAACGATAGACCACATGATAAACTACTGATCAGGGCTTTTGTTAAATGTAAAACATTTTTTACCTAAAAATAAAAATGATCATAATTTACTCACCCTCATGTCCTTCCGAACCTGAATTACTTCCAAGCCTTCATACGATTGGTATTAGAGTAGTTAATTCACGTTGCTCACATGTTCATGCAAGATCTTTCATTGTTTAGCACTTAAAACAACGCTCACGTGAACATATCTTCCATATAAACAAGCTTCTCTCATGCACTCGTGGACGTCAACATTTTCTCTGGACTCTAGTCACATCAGTCTTACAGAAAAGCTGCTTTATTCTACATATGGTGCTGGACACACCTTCATGAGCATCAACATGTTGGCATTGTGATCAATATATGGCCACTGATGGAAACCAATAAGCATTTGTTTTGTTTTTATATATATCATGTTGATTTGTGTTAGGATACTAAGAGGCATATTACAACCGTATCACCATGAGTAAATAATGACAGATTATTTTCTTTACTTTATACTTTGCTTATGATATGTTTATAATCAACTGTAATGTCATATTCATTCATATCTTCATTGCACTCCTATACATTTATATTAGAAATGTACTCCTCATATGCTCAAACTGTATGTTAGAACATGATGTCCTTCACTCTGTATGGTCTTGTATAAGAGTTCATGTTAACCTATCCCATTGTTAAACCTATCATGCTGAGATCAGGAATTTATGACTTATTTGAACATAAATACATATGAGAGCCATTTTTCTACCTTTCCATCAGAACAACCTGACCTGAGTTATTCAGATCATGCAGAACTCTTGCACCTAAAAAGGAAGTGATTTTGCACACACACATCGGGGGTAGACCCTAACAAATCATTCGGGGCAGACTTAGCTCCACTCTTCCGCTCTCCGCATCTGACTCCAACTATGAGGCGTCAGCTCATCTCAACTTAACTTTTTTAATTTACTTACTTAGTTCATTGGACGAGACAATGTACTATCAGTCTTAAGACTATGTCATTTATTAAGTTACATTTATTCAATATATAAATTTTTATATTGGTTTTATTTTATGTATTCATTTTTACAAATTAAACTTGTTATTCCTTCTACAAACCATCTGAGTTGAGTGACAAATGAATTCCACTGTGCTTTATTAATTGTATTTTGAATAATTAAATTACAGTAGTATGCTAACGATATTTGGTTAATCTCTTGCATTAATTATATCACTGTTTTTACCTTTTATCATTGTATATCTGTTTTTCTGATGTTCTGACTTAAATATACTCATGATGATTCACCATCTTTACTGTAAAAATAGAAAAACATATTGGTAAATATAGATAAAGAAGTAGCATATATATGATAGCATCACATGAGTGTTAATATATATGCACTATTTGAAGCTCAAAACACACTAATGTCATGGATAAAATCGTTGCATATTGGCAAAGTCATGAAATTAATTTACCAAAATAACACAAGAAGACTAAACAACAATGTGAGCAAATACAAGTAAAAGTGAATGACATTATTTGTGTTTTTAATGATGTTTGTAATGTGACACATGAAAACTGAAAGTGCTCTTCTATCAAACAGGACAGACGAGTAACGACTGCAGAGAGAGACATGAAAACACAATATCCAGTGATATTACTGTGTTGTTTGTGATGTAAAGATCAGACTTGGTCTTTTTCACAATGAGCTTGTGCTCAAACTTTAATGTATATGAACCAACATTATCAACACCAAACTAACGTCTAGCTCCTCTTGCTCGTCTCTGCGCTACCCCTGGTCATCTCACCAGACCGCTCCCTCTGCTGGTCACATTAGGTATCACAGTTGATTCATTGCATATCAAAACAATTACAATGACCTTGAGAAACAGTATCATAAGCTTTGAGGTCATGCTAGTGTACTCCTAAACATTGACAACGTACTATATGTACTATATGTTTACGCATTTAAAATCAATCAGTAAAAATATGGACAGATAATATTGATTATTCATACAGCATTCACACATGTGACCAGCCACATAAGTGATAGTCAGACACAATATGATTGATAAAGTGATTGTGAATTTAATGTATACTATGTCCATTACCCTTCATATGAGCTGACAATCTCTGTATATTCACATCTGAATGATTCTCATTGTCATAAACTGGACCTCTCCTTTGCTCCAAACCTGTCAGGTAAATCAAATAAAAACCCTTGTGCAACTTATATTGAAAAGATTGATTTTATTATTACAACAGAAGAGTTCAGGTGTGACCACAAACAGACAAAACGAAAAATCAAATAAACTTCAGGTTGTTAAATCTTTATACACATTAATAATGTATAATAAGATGTTTATCTTGTGCCTTAACCTAACCGTACAGGTATACACAAAACATTTTCTGTTTGTTGTAAGTGCATTATGGGAACCCAAACTGGTAAAACCACAAACTGTAACTGACTGATCAAGATTTAACTGTAAAATACTGCAGGAACAGGTTACACTAGGTATTTATCTTTTTAGTCTGTTTGATGTTAAAAAATTCTTCTAATCTGCTTGTTATCTGAAATGTAAATTAAATACATGATACAGAAAGATATTTTTGACCTGCTCCTTTATGACTCACATCATAATGCACGTATGGCCAGAATTACAGCTACACACCCTGAAAGAACTGGAGAAAGGTGGGATGAACCTAAAAATGAGAACAAAATAATTTGGGATTATGTTAATATCAGCTACAGAAAGCAAGGTGGAAATTTGTGTCAATCTCGGTGAACACTAGCACATGGTGGTCAATACAGTGGACAGCTATTCAATAGTCATTTTCTTTTACAGGTTTCAATGGTGTAACTGCATATCAGCCACTACACTGAACACTACTGTATCAGCCACTGCACTGGACACTACTGTATCAGCCACTACACTGAACACTACTGTATCAGCCACTGCACTGGCCACTACTGTATCAGCCACTACACTGGACACTACTGTATCAGCCACTGCACTGGACACTACTGTATCAGCCACTGCACTGGACACTACTGTATCATCTACTGCACTGAACACTATTGTATCAGCCACTACACTGGACACTAGTGTATCATCCACTACACTGGACACTACTGTATCATCCACTGCACTGGACACTACTGCATCATCCACTACACTGGACACTACTGTATCACTCCACTGCACTGGACACTACTGTATCATCCACTACACTGGACACTACTGTATCAGCCACTACACTGGACACTACTGTATCATCCACTACACTGGACACTACTGTATCATCCACTACACTGGACACTACTGTATCAGCCAATACACTGGACACTACTGTATCATCCACTGCACTGGACACTACTGTATCACTCCACTACACTGGACACTACTGTATCAGCCACTACACTGAACACTACTGTATCATCCACTGCACTGGACACTACTGTATCAGCCACTACACTGAACACTACTGTATCAGCCACTACACTGAACACTACTGTATCAGCCACTACACTGAACACTACTGTATCAACCACTACACTGAACGCTACTGTATCAGCCACTACACTGGACGCTACTGTATCAGCCACTACACTGAACACTACTGTATCAGCCACTACACTGAACACTACTGTATCAACCACTACACTGAACACTACTGTATCAACCACTACACTGAACGCTACTGTATCAGCCACTGCACTGAACACTACTGTATCAGCCACTACACTGGACACTACTGTATCAGCCACTCCACTGGACACTACTGTATCACTCCACTGCACACTACTGTATCATCCACTCCACTACACTGGACACTACTGTATCAGCCACTACACTGGACACTACTGTATCATCCACTACACTGGACACTACTGTATCAGCCACTGCACTGAACACTACTGTATCAGCCACTACACTGGACACTACTGTATCAGCCACTCCACTGGACACTACTGTATCACTCCACTGCACACTACTGTATCATCCACTCCACTACACTGGACACTACTGTATCAGCCACTACACTGGACACTACTGTATCACTCCACTACACTGGACACTACTGTATCAGCCACTACACTGGACACTACTGTATCATCCACTACACTGAACACTACTGTATCAGCCACTACACTGGACACTACTGTATCACTCCACTACACTGGACACTACTGTATCAGCCACTACACTGAACACTACTGTATCATCCACTGCACTGGACACTACTGTATCAGCCACTACACTGAACACTACTGTATCAGCCACTGCACTGAACACTACTGTATCAGCCACTACACTGGACACTACTGTATCACTCCACTGCACTACACTGGACACTACTGTATCATCCACTCCACTACACTGGACACTACTGTATCAGCCACTACACTGGACACTACTGTATCACTCCACTGCACTGGACACTACTGTATCAGCCACTACACTGGACACTACTGTATCATCCACTACACTGAACACTACTGTATCAGCCACTACACTGGACACTACTGTTTCACTCCACTGCACTGGACACTACTGTATCACTCCACTACACTGGACACTACTGTATCAGCCACTACACTGGACACTACTGTATCATCCACTACACTGGACACTTCTGTATCAGCCACTACACTGGACACTAGTGTATCACTCCACTACACTGGACACTACTGTATCAGCCACTACACTGAACACTACTGTATCAGCCACTGCACTGAACACTACTGTATCAGCCACTACACTGGACACTACTGTATCAGCCACTCCACTGCACTACACTGGACACTACTGTATCATCCACTCCACTACACTGGACACTACTGTATCAGCCACTACACTGGACACTACTGTATCACTCCACTACACTGGACACTACTGTATCAGCCACTACACTGGACACTACTGTATCATCCACTACACTGAACACTACTGTATCAGCCACTACACTGGACACTACTGTATCACTCCACTACACTGGACACTACTGTATCAGCCACTACACTGAACACTACTGTATCATCCACTGCACTGGACACTACTGTATCAGCCACTACACTGAACACTACTGTATCAGCCACTGCACTGAACACTACTGTATCAGCCACTACACTGGACACTACTGTATCACTCCACTGCACTACACTGGACACTACTGTATCATCCACTCCACTACACTGGACACTACTGTATCAGCCACTACACTGGACACTACTGTATCATCCACTACACTGAACACTACTGTATCAGCCACTACACTGGACACTACTGTTTCACTCCACTGCACTGGACACTACTGTATCATCCACTGCACTGGACACTACTGTATCATCCACTGCACACTACTGTATCACTCCACTGCACTGGACACTACTGTATCATCCACTGCACTGGACACTACTGTATCATCCACTCCACTACACTGGACACTACTGTATCAGCCACTACACTGGACACTACTGTATCACTCCACTGCACTGGACACTACTGTATCATCCACTGCACTGGACACTACTGTATCATCCACTGCACTGGACACTACTGTATCAGCCACTACACTGAACACTACTGTATCATCCACTCCACTACACTGGACACTACTGTATCAGCCACTACACTGGACACTACTGTATCACTCCACTGCACTGGACACTACTGTATCACTATTAATGCATTAATGACATATTGCTTCAAGTTGAACACTCAAATACATGCAAATAACTTCTGAAAAATGCATGTAAAATTGTTTTTTTTTTCATGCCTGGAGAAGAATAAAAACACGAAAGGAAAAATAAATCCTGACTCGGGTTGTACACATTTATTGAGCACAAACTTTCAAAATGATATTTGTTGCCCTATTAAATATTGAATCCCAATAAAAGAGGGAAATAAAGTCCTTTTGTAGTTTGTGCTTTGGCAGAGAAACAGATGAAAATCTAAGTCCTTATTCAGTATAAATCGTAACATCTGGCATGTTTACACCAGGACGATGGAGCTCACATGTACATAACACAGAGAGAATGGATTGCATCTCTTCAGAAGACCTGGATTAAACCACTGGAGTTGTCTGGATTACCTTTGTGCTGCCTTTATGTCCATTTTGGAGCATTAAAGTTTTGGATTATATTAACTTGCATTGAACTGACAAAAACACCTCAGACATTCTTCAAAATATCTTTGTTTTCCATAAAAGAGAGAAAGTAATTTGAGTTTACGATGACATGACAGTAATTCAATAATGAGTGGATGTTCGTCAATTGATGGTGTTGATATATTATAATCTAATATACTGTAATGCATGTTTCCAGCATGAAATGCAAATGTCATTAGCAAAGAATGAAAATGGGGGCTGGAACATTCCAGTTTTCCCACCTTTGGGTCCAAATGTGTGTGAACATGTTCTGACATTAGAGAAAAGTAACTGGTATTAAGAAAGAGTACTGGATTGAAACCAGGGCTTCTTCGTATAACAGAGATTTATTTGGTTAATAACAGTATAAAAACAGTATAAAAAAAGTTCTACTCCACAAAGTCTATTAAAATGTGATTCACTTACATGTCAAAGCAACATCAAACAATAATAAAATAGTCAGTAAATAACAGAAACAATTGAGGATACAGAGACAAAACTTAATAACTCAAATACTTAAAAACGACAAATCTAGACACCCAGTGCAGTTCTTGTGTTGTAAAACTGATTCTGTGTCTTGTTAACTATTTGCTTTGAAATACGAAAGTGTAAAGAAACACCGATGCATGTTTTGTAGGCAGATATGACATGTGGGGCGGCTGTGGCTCAGTTGGTAGAGCGGGTCGGCCACTAATTAAATCCTGCAAAGTCGAGTTGATGTGGCCTTAGCTTGTCTTAACACTCGAGTATTCGGTGAGATCTGCTCCATTAGTTTCCTGTAAGAAAACAGAAACAATTACAGATGGAGAGAAACAGACAGGAACTGTATTGAAGCTCCAGATCCTCTATTCAAAGCTGCAAGCCGGAGAAAAATATTTCAGGAAATAAAAATGGCACCAAAGTGCAAATTAACCACAAAAAGATCCTTAAAGTTTAGTGTCAGATGTTTAGCTCCAATAAAATCTCCATCCGTCCCGCCAACACAATTGTCAAAATCATGTAAAATTTGAGCTGAAGATCTTTCAGTGGATTCATCATAATTTCTACATCTAGTCTAGGGATGTTGCGATACCAGTATCTGTGCATCCCTAATCTAGTCAATTTAACAAATGCAGTATATGGTCAAGTATGTGGACACCCAAACACCCCTAATGTGCTTGAGCATTTCATTTTCAAATAATTACACTACTAGGAAGTTTGTCCCCCAAACAGCTTCCACTCATCTGTTTTTCTCTAGATGTTGAACCCATCAGCTGAGACTTGTATTGAGACACAAGAGCATTAGTAATGTTGAGCACAGATATTGTGTAATGGTGTCTGACTTTGGCCATGTAGTGATGTAATCTGCATGCGCAAACATGCGTGATCATGTCAGTAGATGCACACTATGCAAAGAAAAGGGCACGTAGCATTTCAGACATACAGTAAAGCAGCAGGTAGAACAGAAAGATTTCCAACCGGGTCTCATAGAATGAACGTTACTCTATATACATTTCTGCACACTGACTTATATGTGCCGCTTTACGTGTCGCAGCAGTTTCCTGGAGAAATGAACACTAGAGGCGCTACAACTGTGTGGTTTAATCACGGTCACACAAATCACAAGTATAATTGCTGATTTTGATTTGATAACTTTTCACTGTATTACTCACCCTCCGCTATGTTATGATATAAAACTATTTTACTTTAATACATGACTTGAAAAACGAACATTTTAACACTTGCATTAAAGATCCACCTACATACACATTTATAACCATGTTATTGGCTTACTTGGTAGCTCACCTGATTTAATCAAACCTATATTTTATAAATCATAAACCAAACCAGTCAGTCCTGAGGTGAAAAACAACATCACAAAAATTTATTTTAAGCAAAAAGTTATTTGAAAAATCGGACAAAAAGACAAAAGGTACAAGACTGCGAACTTAATGAGGGAATGGACAATCATCCCATGAAACATTGGAAATTATATAATCAAATTAAAATGATTAAATGAAGAATACAAAAAAAATAGTTATTTTTATTATTAAGTTTTTGATTATACAGTAAGTATTGAATCAATATATTTAAAAGTGTATCTCAAAATATTCAGATATATACAAATATATGTGTGGCAGGGCGGAGGGTGGGGCCGGGTCGTGATCATACACACCCGGTCCCGTATCAGGCTAATCAAACCTCCGAGAGGGATAAAGGCCGACTGCGGAGGATTGTGCAGGAGAGAGAGATTGTTTACGGACATGTCCGTCATGTGTGTGTTTGTCTTTTGTTTAAGTTTATAATTAAAATATTATTCATGTTGTCAAGCCGGTTCTCGTCGCCTCCTTTCCACATATATAATCAGTGTAAGTGTGTCGTGAGAGACACTCATTTGCGTCATGGGAGCGTGCGGTCGCTGCAGAGCTCTTTTGTTGCACTTTGCCAAAAAAAAAAAAGCTAATTGATTTTCTTTAAAATGTAAATAATATGGACTTCAACAGAAGCATAAACCATAGGTGAACAACTTCGGAGCTCACAGTAGGTCTGTCTTTAAAGGATTATTAGTTATTGTTAAAAATCAATTCCTTTATGGAGAAAATGAACGGGTAACTCCTTGTCGCTATCAACTGCAGATCTGGGAGTAAATATATAAACAGTGACATTAAACAATATGAGGGAAAATGTCTTTATTTATATGTCATCATGCTTTTCTTTAGAGACTGTAAACAACAGGTGTTTAATGTAACTGCAACAGTAGCCGACAGGAAAATGACAAAAATACTCAAATAAGTTGACATTTATGACACTTTCTAGAGGTACTTTCTACCATGTCTCCATGGTAACGCGCTCAACAAGCCACATGATAAGATGCGCGGATCGACTATCTCAGACGCGGAGTTGAGGCGAGTCACTACGCCACCACGAGGACTTACAGCACACTGGGAATTGGGCGTTCCAAATTGGGAGAAAAAAAAAATAAATAAATGTATTAATATACGATATATATATATATATATATATATATATATATATATATATATATATATATACACTAGCAAAGTAAACAAACAAAAGCATGCACCTTTCAAGTATTCTTTCAAATAAGTGCACAAGTTGTACGTTTAAAGAGTTTTAAGTTTAAAGCTGAAGTGTGTAATTTCTGTGTCACTTCAGTCCCCAAACGGAACTGCAATAATAAACATTGATTGAACAAACAGATAATCCCGCCCCAAACTCACGCCATTGGATGTTTCGGGCGGGGCACTTGAACAAACAGATAATCCCGCCCCAATCTCACGCCATTGGTTGTGTCGGGTGGGGCGCTTGAACAAACAGATAATCCCGCCCCAAACTCACGCCATTGCTTGTGTCGGGTGGGGCGCTTGAACAAACAGATAATCCCGCCCCAATCGCACGCCATTGCTTGTGTCGGGTGGGGCGCTTGAACAAACAGATAATCCCGCCCCAATCTCACGCCATTGGTTGTGTCAGGCGGGGCACCACTGAGTAAGTCTTTATCTTACAATGATTACATCAACTTCGACGAATTCTAGTTGTCTCTGTATTAATCTGTGATAGGAAAAAGTAGTTTAATATTAAAAAGTTTCAGACTTCAGTTTTAAAGAGCAAAAATAAAGAGCAGCGATTGAGAGTAGTTTGAGTCTTTAAGCTATTGTCTGCACATTTCCACTGTAAGACCTAAAGCACTGATCCAATATTTATCCTGCTGGTATCCATTGACAACAGACAACAGACTGTGTTTAATTTAATCCCACACACAACAGATATTTTAACCATGACTGGCATTTAAACTTGTATAACCGGATTCCCGTGTGAGCTCGTCACGGACATGCAAATACGAGTGTCCGAATGAAGGTGCCTCTTGGTCAAACACGGAGCGGATACCAAATTGAGTCGGTACTCATGCTACTGATTTGAAGACGGGTATTGTTACTTTTATTTTATTTTTGTCTTGATACCACAGTACGTTTACTTTTGACATCCGTAAGTGAAAATCTCCATTGCTCTACTTTGCATGTTCATGAGTGAAAAGTGAAACTAAAACAACACTTTTGCTTTTCACTCAAGATTTTCACTGTAAAACAACTTAAAATTCGGCTTTTTCTTCACTAAAACATATCGTATATCTTCAGAAGACTTGGAATATGACGCACAAGCTGCATGGATTACTTTTGACACTTTTGGATCCTTAAAGCTTCATCAACTATCATTGAATTGAAACCAGGAAGCAGAATTCCTTTATTATTCCTACTTTAGTGTTTCACAAAAGAAATAAAGTGGAGGACAAGCTGGAACAAGTTGGAGCAACATGAGGGTGAGCTCATTTTTGGGTGGACTTTTTCCCTTTAGTTTATTTCTATATTTCTTTTCTTCACCACTAATACCATAAACTCATTTGTTTAAAAGTCAGAAGCAATAATTATACAGAATATTTGCTCAGGCTGTCGTCGGAAACAAGCAAGAATAAATAGATACTTATGTCAAATATCCAAATGACCTTTATCACATTTCCGTGTTCACAAAACGTAATCTTCGAGATGTAGCATTAATCAACAGGAGTGTGGAATTATTATGGTCTATTTATGTACAATTCATCTCAAATACTAAATCTGAAGAGACGATTCACCTTTAAATCATTACATTTCCATTACTCAGAATGATGAAACATTAAGATGCCTTCTATATGACTGATATTGTACATTTATTGATAGATGTTATTTTAATGGGGTGTATCTATAGTATTATGCAGCACTTCAGAGAGTAAAACTATGTTTATTTTAGAAAATATATAAACAAGAGTACATATAGCACATTAAAGAGCATTAGAAGGAGTTTATATCACAAAATATGAGCAAAAGTATGATTGAATTGTCTTCATGTCTTGAGTTTTCGAGTCCGATTACTGAAAATAACGAGTTAAATAACTTTAAACATGAGTAATATCCTCATGTGATGATTCAGGAAGTGTTTACTGATGACAAGATCTGCACAGTAAAATGAATTCAAGTCATAAAGTTTGAATGTAATGAATGTGTCAATAATAGAGATGATAAAGTGTCTCCAGCGATATTAATATTAATATAAATGGGAGATTAACACGATGCAATAGTGAAAACAACGTTACAAGTTCATTAAAATAAAAGATGACACATAATAAAGTGCTGCTGTGTCAAGATAAACTGTTTAAACTGTTGAAGTTTATTGTCAAGCGCATCTCAGTGAGTTTAATTGATTTATCAACACTGATCGGCCATTGATAGAAGGACGTTTGATTGTGCTACTGTTCAGAGATGGACGTGATGACGCGGTCTGTAAAGGTTGATTCTTTCAAAAAGAGAATTATTTTCCTGATGCATGAATGATGGAAGCACACACTGAATGCATCAATACAAGCAGACACACAAATATTATTTCTCTACTGACGCTGAACTTTAAACAGACAGACAGACAGACAGACAGACACTGTGCACACAGCAAACCGGTTTCTTACCGTATTGTGAACATAATGTGCACAAAGGTTTGGTTGAGCATAATGTATCTCATCTTCATGAGAATGGACTGTTTGAAAAATAAGTTTATATAATATAAGTTAACTATAAAAATCATTGATGAGATTTGATATTATATTATGGCAGTTTTTGTAAAACAATAAAAGATTCGTTTGGTTGTAATAATACTTGCCCTCTTGACTTGCTTGTTTACGATCTCTGTTGTGCCTGTAAATCACTCCACAAACTGCAATTATGAGCACCACAACTCCAGCAACTATCATTGGTATGAGATATGAACGTGTCTGATCTGTAATGGACAAACAGAAAACAGTCATTAGTGCAAATGAGTCCATTCAATATACTAACATCAGCAGATCAGAGAGAGAAAATATGAACAAACTAACATTTAAAACATTTAACCACTGAAATCATCTTTGGGGAATCTCAGATCTGCCTTTGCTCAGAGAGTGTTTGATCTAAGAGTCAAACAAGACACAGTGCAGGAATATTCCCAAAAAACTACTAAAACTGTGTTCTAGAGTTCTTTTTGAAAATATATTTGACCAACTTCTAAAACAAATGACGAGTTACAGCTCATTAAGATAAACCTGCACAATGTTTCTGATGTCCTGCAGTATTAATAATCAAGACAGACCAAGAGACTCTAATATCACCACTGACACACCTGAACACATCTGACAGACTTCAGTGATGTTGAGATGTTTAGTCTGGTTTCTGATGGGATTGTTGATCACACAGCTGTAGGTGTTGTTCTCCTGATATTCCACCTCCAGAGGTAGAGAGAGACTGCTGTTGAGATCAGACACACTGATGGAGGACAATAAACTGTTTCCTTTGTACCAGGAGAGAGTCACATGTGTCACTGTCATTACTGAACATTGAAAGAAACATTTTGGGCTTAATGATCTTCCTGATGATGATGAACAGATTGAAGAGTTATTGATAATGACAGGAACAGGCAGAGGAGCTGGAAAACAATGAGAAAAAATTTCAACATTTCATTTTGGTATGAACTATCCCTTTATTATCTCTATTAGTAAATACATTTCTAGTGACTAGTCAGTGGTGTTTTTGTATTTTACACTGTGACCCGCAGGGGGAGCAATAGCAGTTCAGTGATCAGAAAGAAAACGTCTTGATTACTAATGTAACCTCCATTCCCTGATGGAGGGAACGAGATGTTGTATCCATGTAGTGACACTAGGGGTCGCTCCTGGGAGCCCCAGACATCTCTGATCTTTGAGAAAAGGCCAATGAAAATTGGTGAGTGGAATTTGCATTCCCCTGGACATACGGTATATAAGGAGCTGGAAATGCAAGCCACATTCAGGTTTTGCTCTGAGGAGCCAAGACAAGGCCATTTCAGCGGGTAGTTCAGTGTTGTGGCAGGAGGGACACAACATCTCACTCCCTCCATCAGGGAACGGAGGTTAAGTTAGTAACCAAGACTTTCTCTTTCTGTTACTCACTTGACGTTGTGTCGATGTACTGACACTAGGGGTCCCTATGAAATACGCTACAACAACTGAACTGACTGGTGGTGCGAGACGGGCAGAACTCTCGTAGCCAGTGCACCAGGCCAACACGCAACTACCCCCAATGCAATTGTAGGCATCAAACGGTCCACTGCACCTCGGGGACAAGCCGACTGCTCAAAAAATAAGACCAGGCTGACCCAGCCGTGGCCTCTTCTATTTTTTCTACCCAAAAGGAATTAAGTAGTTCAGCTGGATGCCATATAAGGTCCACATCAGGGGGTGTCCCTCTATAGAGGGCGACACCGCAGAGACCACACCCTGCCCTGGAGAGGGGGGCTATAAAGTGGGAATAAGACACATGGTCTAACAGAGTTCAGTCGGAAGCACGTCATGTGGAAGGGACCCATGGTAGATCCTACCCGAAGGGGGGGAATAGTTACTATAAACATGGTGACAAAGAGGCCTCTGCCCAAGGAAGACGGGATGAAACCGGCTCAACCTGGAGGTTGTAGAACCTCGCAAAGGTGATAGGAGTTACCCAGCCTGCTTCTCTGCAGATATCTGCTAAAGAGGCGCCGTAGGTCAGATCCCAGGTGGAATGGGCGCGCAGCCCTGCAGGGGTGGCACCTCTTGGGTGTGGTATGTCATAACGATGGCGTCAATGACCCAGTGGACGATCCTCTGTTTGGAGACAGCGGTTTCATTCCGCTGTCCACCAAAGCAGACAAAGAGCTGCTTGGAGCTTCTAAAGCTCTTCGTGCAGTCTAAGTAGATGCGCAAAGCACGCACCGGCCACAGCAACGCCAAGACTGGGTCTCAGGATGACATGAGAGTAACCCCGGACTGAACTCCAGGCACAGTTCGCTGACAGAGAAGGATGGGTCGGAGTACCAAGTCTGGTTGGGCCAATAAGTGCGTCTGTGCCGAGGGGAGCCTCGGTCAGAAAGCACCAGAGCAGGCAGAGGGAAGATACCCAGGAAGCAAACAGGTCTAACTGCGCTTGACCGAATGGACTCAAAATCAGCTGTTGAGCTGGCCTGGGATATGAGTGGCTCGCAACGACTTGAATTGCTGCTGACTCCAGAGGAGGAGACAGTAGGCAAGTTTAGACATTCGACGAGCACGTAGGCCATCTTGACGGTTGATGTACACAATCGTCGCTGTGTTGTCCATCCGGACCTACACATGCTTGCCAAGGATCAATGGCAATAGCCTCCACAGGGCAAGTAATACCGGTAGCAACTCGAGGCAGTTGATGTGCCAACACAGTCGCGGGCCAGTCTAAGGACACACGTTGCACACAGCGCCACAGCCACACTTGGAGGCGTCCGTCCACTAACCCTCCGTGAGACGGGCCGGCGGTCTCATCCCAGAACTCAACCGGGGCGTATGAGCATGCTGGGGAATGGGAGGTCCGTGGGGGGTTTCCCGGCAGAGAATCTCCCATTGAAGTCCCCAGATCGCCCCAGTGCTAACAGACTCTGCCTCATACCGTAGGTAGATGGACCAAGTCGGGAAGCCATTGGGGTGGCTTTCCCTCTGACTAAGGAAAGCCACGACCGCAATGTAGCCATGGTCATACTCTCACAATGAGGACATGAACCATCCACGAACACCATCTCCACGTTGGATGACAGAAGGGGAACCTCATTTGCTTGATTCACCCTGACCGTCTGTATTGTATATATTCTCAATTATGAAAGTCTTGGTTCATCCTAGTTTATTCCACTATAGGACTCCACTAATGGAGATCTTTCTTGTCTGCTGTTTTTAACCTACATTGAGGCTCTTTCTCATGTGTCCCACACAACATCGTCCTGGCGGGGAATTCAGTGAAGAGTGATGCCATTACATTAGGCTACTCCCAGATAATTCATTCATATTTTGCATTATTTATATAATGACATATCGCTCCATGAATTGACTTATTAGCTCATTAATGAACTGAAGAGAGAGTCGGATTAATGAGACAACTCAACTGTGCAGGACTGAGACTCCGTAGGACTGAGAACTCACCGTATACAGTAACATTGAATCTCTTGTATGAGTTTCCTCTGTTACTGATGATCTGTAGTTTATAAAGTCCAGAGTGTTTGATTCTGATGTTTCTGATGGTGAGAGATCCAGTCTGATCATCCAACTGCAGTTTGTCTTTGAATCTTCCATCATCACCATCATATATAGAGCTCGAGTTGACCCGTTTAATAATTTGAGCTATACGAGTCTCTTGAGATTCAAACATCCACAGTATGTGATCATCTCTCTGTATTTCAGTAAGATCAGTGTGAAGAGTGACAGAATCTCCCTCCATCACCGACACTGACTTCAATCCATCTGCATCAACACCAAACACACCTGAAGAACAAACAGAAACATTTAAAAACTTATTTTAGAAAATAAACAATCAAACAAATCTTGTCAATGACTAAAACTAAATCTTAAAATATCTGGGGTTATTTTGTACCCAAATGCAGTTTTGAGCCTGTTGGGTCATTTTCACTGACAGTAGAAACAAAACACCCCAATAAACACCTGCAACCGTCCGGCTTATTTATCTGTGCAAAACAGATAAATCATTCGGTTCTTTCTGAGTCGGACATGACTGCAAATCTGACTTTCGTTTCTTCCTGTAGTTTTGATTTGTTCATTTCAAATGGATTCTTGGGTTCAATAATTGGTCTAATAAATCGTAAGAGCCGACTAGTCTGTAGAGTCCAACTAGTTCAAATCAAACTCGGTCTCAGGATTCAGTCGTCTGCGTTTAGCGTCGTTTTAGTATGTTGTTGCTGATACATAAGATAAAGAAATTCAGATTTCTTAAAAATGTCCATCACAGTTAGCTACAAAATAAAGTATTAAAAACAAACACTGATAGAAAACAAATATATTATTAATAATGTAAAGCAAACTTCGACAGTTAGTGGGACCGGCCCATTCGGTTCTTTTTGAGTCGGACACTTTCAATTCAGTGTGTAGGTTTGAGTCGTACATTTCAAACAGGTTCTTTGGTTCAATCCAGTATATTAACTCATGAGAGTCACCTAACCTGTATGAGACCAACTCGTTCATTTCTAACTGAGTTTAATTTTAGTGTGTTGTTGCTGATACATAAGTAAACCGTAAGTTAATGAAATTCAGATTCTTTTAAATATCCATCACAGTTAGCTACACAAGTTACTACTGCAACTAACTTCAACACACAGTAAGTCCTCGTTACTCCTCTACAAACTTCGACAGTTCATGGGACCGGCCCATTCGGTTCTTTTTGAGTTGACAGTTCGACGTGCTGCGTTGCCAGAACAAGTCATTCAGATGTGCATCTTGCATTATTAACTTGAAACTAAATGTCGATTCAGTTCGATTCTGTGAACCGACTCGAAAAGTTACTTACTGAATCATCTCAAAAGATCAAAATCACAACAGTGGGCGTTTACTGTCAAGTCTTAAAGGAGAAGCATCAAAATTGAGCGTTTCTGACAGAGGGTCAAAATTAGGGTGGGAAATTATGTTTTACCAATATATGAATGTTTTTTGTGCAAACAAAACCCCCTTATATTATTATAAAATATATAATTTTATTAATATAATGAGTGAACCTCATAATTTTATAAAGGCATGTCATGACCCCTTTAATGTAGAGAAAAACACTGACATCAACAGATAATTAACAAACTGAATGTCACAAACTCGTCTGCATATATGAATTAAGTATGATATTAAATAACAGAAGGCTAAATTATATTGACTCCTATGGAGAAGAGAACTGCATGTTGCAGCAGCATTACCAACAAAACTATCAAACCAAAAATACACCCAAATATCAAAGCAAATACTTTTAGATTAGTTCGATAAATAGATTGTGATACAAATCTCAATCAAGTCTCAAAAACACGGCGTTATTTCTGCACACATATCAGGGACCTTTGCAGAATTAAGTGTGTAATTTTATTATTGATCATCTGAACAGTTTAAATATGGGACAGAACACATGTTGGGCTAAACTAACACCGCTAATGGGTTATTAAACCCAAATAATGGTTCATTTTTTGATCTCATAAGTGGGTTAATATTTTCAGATTGTTTTATCCTAAACATTGTAAAATAAACCACACCACGAACAAATGTGTAAACATGTTAGCTCCTTTATTTTGGATTAATATAAATACATGTAATAAGTACAATTAAACTAATTTTACAAACGTTTTAATAAACAGCATCTAGAACAATAAAGCAAGATTTATAATTCATGTTAAATACAGTAGGCAATAAAAACATGAAACATCCCAGATGTGAATAACTTTCTGCTTCTAAAATTATTTTATTTTGTTCAGAATATTTCAGCTGTTTCATTTAAATCAAGTGAATAATGGCCAGAAATGTGACGCTCCAAAAAGCAGATAAATTAAGCATTAAAGTAATCCACACAACTCCAGTGGTTTAATCCAGGTCTTCTGAAGTGATATGATGTGGGTGAGAAAGAGATCAATATTTAAGTCCTTTTTCACCATAAATCTCCACTTTCACATCTGAAAGTAAAACAAACAGGCACCACATGTGACTTTCAGATGCTAAAGTGAAGATTTATGGTAAATAAAAAGGACATAAATATTGATCTGTTTCTCACTCACACTGAACATATCACTTCAGAAGACATGGATTAAACCACTGGAATCATATGGATTACTTTTATGCTGCATTTATGTGCCGTTTGGAGCTTTGAGGTTTTGGTCACCATTCACTTGCATTGTATGGACCAACAGAGCTGAAATATTCTTCCAAAAACATTTGTTGTGTTCTGCAGAAGAAAGAAAGTCACACATCTGGGATGGCATGAGGGCGAGTAAATGATGAGAGTATTTTAAACTCTATTTAAATGTTACTTATAATTCTAGCATCTATTACTAGAAAACTCTTTATGTAAGGATTTAATCAAATCTATCAAATTAAATCAAAATAAGCATTAAAATGATCTGTGTGCAGGCTTGTCTTGTTGAGTTTAGGATGAAGGGAAATAAATCCGAGACATCTCAGTCTGAAGGAGATACTCCACTAAATTTGTTCCAACCTACAAAAACACAATAAATAAAGTAAAAAGGTTAAAGAAAGATGTAAACAATCAGACAGTCATCTGAATGTTTTCCACCGAGGATTGACAGAAAGAGCAATTTACATCACTGTCTGATTTATATCGCTTCAGAAAATCTTTAGTTGGGATGAACCCATGAATCAATTTAAACAATATTTATTTTATTTGCAAGCAGATACTTTTGGGGCAAGGTCCATACTAGATCCCAAAACACAATCTATGTTATTCCAGTAAGGTATTATGTAAGAAACTCTCTCTGGAAAAGAGCTTAATTTTACCATTATTAAACTGCAGTTTAACATATATTGTCAGATAAATTCAAATAATGTAATGTAATGGAACTGCATCGAAAACAATTTATATTCTTTAGCAGTTATATTAATTTTGTACTTCTGTAAAATAAATCTGTGTAGCTATAATGTTTACCACGTGGGTTAAATTGTTTCCCAACTAAAATAAGATTGTTGTTAAACCAATTATCAAAAAAAGAGTGATTTATTTTTGTAGAGAATGTTCTTATTATTCCTAATGTAATTTCTGTTGTGTTTGTATATCAGGGACAAAGCCAAAAACATCTGCTAATGAAAATTGGACAATTTATTTGGGATCTTTGTGACATCATAATTACAAAGTAAAAGAATATTCAAGCCATCAACTTTAGAAAAAATATAATTAGGGATAATGTTTCAAAGTGAGTTATTAAAAAAGTGCTCGAGACAGTTCATTTAAAAAGTATCATTTAAAGTTCAAAATAATGAAGTCCCACCTGCTTATGGCTTCATCATCACATACTTATTAATAAAGTGGGTTTTATTTTTCCAAACAAAATGGTATAACATTTTTACAAAATTTGAACACCCCGTTATCAACCTCCAAGGAGAGAGATGCGCAAGTGAGTCTGGACAAACCTTCAGCTTCATTTAATTGACGAGTTTAACTTCTTTTGGGTTTTCTTTATAAGGGGGTCAAAATTGAATCTACACCTTGTAGTTGTAGGTGTTTATTAATTATTAATCCGTATGTAATTTGATCTTTCACTGGATAGTTACATATAGAGGGAACATCACACTTTTAAAGGACATTAGTTCACATTTATTAACATTTAAGTAGAGACCTGAAGCCTGTTAATCAATCTTAAAGCAACAGGGATTTGGGAAGCATCATTCAAAAACAATGTGGTGTCATCGGTCAGCTGGCTAATAATAATTTGTCGATTGTCACACCCTGTAAAATACTATTGGAAATCTGAGGAGCCAAAAATTGGGGATATAGGACTTATATCGCACGATACATTGAATCTTGGTAAAGTTCCACATTTTTATTTAATAGAACTACTATTATTCCAATATAATATTTTAATAACTCTACCAAAAATATATATATTTTGCAATAGTTTTAAATATAAGTTGTTCAAGTGAATCAAAGGCTTTATAGAAATCTAAGAAAAGCAAGTAACTCTCATTAGTGATGAGTTCATTATAATCCAGTAGATCTAAAACTAACATTATATTGTTTGCATTATGATGCGTTTCATAAATACTGATTGTGATTCGCCAATTATAGAATAAAGAACATCTTTAATTATTTTTGCAAAAATCAAAACAAAAATTTTATAATCCTTATTTAAAAGAGTAATCGGGCGACACTTAGCTAAACATGCCTGGTCTTTATTAGTGTTGTCACTGTACTAAAATTTCAGTAGTCGGTACCAATACCAGTGAAATTTCACGATACTCAATACCATTTTAAGTACCAAAGCAAAACACAAAAACAGGTTACTAAACAACACGCTTTTATTAACAAACTTAAATTAACAGCTGAACTATGAACAAAAATATGCCATTGTTCAGTTTTGTTATAATTCAAAAATAATATATTTAAATTAAAGTGTTGCTCAATGTATGCTTAAAGTATTTTTGAACACTTATATAAGATTTGCTTCAACTTTTGCAACTTTTAATTTAAATGTTTACCAAGTACTAAAAAACAAAACCTAAATAAACAAGCATACAATAGAATTAATAAAAAACAAATTTCCAAACTAATGTGCAAAGTGCTCTCTTATTAATAAAGCTGCATTTTGCCATTTTTCTTCATGATAAGAAATGCATATGGACATATATATATAGATATTATGATTAAATAAGTTCTAATCTAGCTGCATTAAGCGTGCACGCGCGAGGGACGAGTTCCCCGAGGCAGAGTCTCTCTCAGCCGGGTACAGTTTCAATCTCTCCCCCTTAGATCGGGACATTTGCGCAATTTATAGAGAAGCACCGACCACACAAACCTAACCTATGAATTTCCAAACCTGGCTTTTTCCACTTTTCTTTTCGACAAGATTCAGGCGAGACGCCGCAGCAGCTTTGCTTGTCGTCATCTTTTGCTTGTTGTGAGCGTTCGAAAGTTCCCGACTCTGCACTCGGTACCTCCAGAAATTCTGGTATCGCAAATCATTTTTTGTTTGAGTACAGACTTGTTACTGGAGTACCGGTATTTTTGACAACACTAGTCTTTATTGGGTTTTGGTACTAAGGTATTGATCCCTTGTGTCATACTTGGTGGAAGTGCTTCCATTTCAATACTCGGCAAAAACCTTTAACAAGAAAGGGGATAAATGTTCAGCAAACATCTTGTATAACTCAGGAGAGGTTAAACCATCACAGACCAGACTTTTATTATTTTTTGGATTCGTAAGGGCCTGTAAGATTTCCGTTTGGGAGATTGTTATCGCAAGCTTCTTTATCTTCTGCTGAAATACATTTATTTTGACTAATTGAATCAAAAAAAGAATTGCCTGATTTTTCACAATATCTTGATTATTTAAATTGTTATAAAACTTGGAGCAAAAAGATGCTTTAGGGTCATCAAGAGCCCCATCATTAGTTCGAAGATGGACAACTGAAGCATTCAAAGCATTAGCTTTTCCCAACCTAAAGAAGTAGGATGAATTTTGTTCCCCTTCTTCTAGCCATTTGTTTCTAGATCTAACATGAGCTCCCTTAGCTCTTGATCTATACAGTTCATCTAATTTATTTTGTAGTCTGAAGTATTCATATGTTTGACTGCCAGATAATGAATCCTCAAAAGATTAAGAGTTAGTTGTGAAAGAACTTCTATATTGCTTCCAAACCTCCTTAGAAATTTCCCTAATTCATATTTTAAAAGCTCCAATTTCACACATAAGCCTTTTGTGTCTCTGTTCCAGCACATTTTGATTAGTTCATTAATTTGCTGCTTCAACTTATCATCATTAAGGAGGGACCTATTTGACCTCCAGAGCGATGCTTCTGAGATTATTTTGGGATAAACATACTGAAATATAAATGGCTTTATGGTCAAAGGACTGTTGCTAATAGTAACTGAATATTGTTGCTTCTTAATGTTTTAGAGATCAACCAATAATCAATTCTAGATTGTTTCGAACAGTCCTTGTTACTCCAGGTGTTTTGAGATTCATCTGGATACATTTTTCGCCAAATATCAATCAAATTTGTCCATAAACGTTTTTGAAGATATTGTTTTTCTTGGTGGGCACCTATATAACATATTATTTATTGCTATATTAAAGTCACCACCTAGAACCAGAAAGGCAGTAGGGGATTTGCTTAACGTGTATTAACTTTTTTGATCTAGAACAGTAAAATAAATACCGTTTTCTGCAACAGAATTATACACATAGATGTTAACAATAATCACTATAAATGTATCCACTACAACTACCATTAACACAAAGTGTCCTGAAGAATCGTTATTAGTTTCCAAAATGCTCCCATTAAAATTGTGTTTCAAAATCCCTACTCCAGCAGAATATTCTGACCCATGTCCCAACCATATAATACACATATTCTGGATCCAATTGGCATTATACAGAATATCAAAGACAAGCTCACCAAACTAACAATAACACTTGATGTCATATGAGATGTCCAGTTCTGATTCTGGAACTGTATCTTTATATTTTCAGGTGTACAGTCATGATGTAATAGATAAAACACTGACACAAACCTTAGTTTCTGTCCTTGAGGAGATCCTCTCACTTCTGAAGATCCCAAAAGCCCGAGTCAGGTGATCCTCAGATGGGCTGTTCAGTCTCGTCGGAAGGAGAAAGATATAACTGCAGGTATTGATCCAAAACTATTGAAGATATAAGGAGCCCCTTACCCAGGGGTGCCCGATACGTCGATCGCAAAGGCAATGCTGGGCAGTAGCATCGCAATTTCGCGCTCTTTTCTCAGAAGCCCTTGGAAGGCGCTTGAGCAAACCTGGTTGTCATGGCAACTGAATAAACATACTCGTCATCAGAATAAGGTAAATGCCCTGGCTATTGTAATCTATTGTGATGTAGGTGTTTTGGGTTTCGTTTTAAAACTGAATGATATCAACATTGAACATTATTATATATTTTTGTATTAATTAGAAGATGAATTCCATGTAGGGATACATTTAGTAGTCCCAACAAGCATTTTCATATTTTAAATGAAACTGTGTTTTTTTAGTTGGTAGATCTTATTGAGTTGGTCATTTAAAAGTAGATCATCACACAAAAAAGTGTGGGCACCCCTGCCCTTACCTAACCGTGAGTGATTTAAAAGCAATTTCACGCTCTTTAAGGGACATTCAAAAACAATCCGTCACCGGATGAAGATGTGAGATGTAATTAAATCATTTACATTGAAATTGTTCAAGAACATTTGTTTTATTTCGTCATAAAACACGGCAACGTCTGAATGTTGAAACGATGTTTTTGTTTTTGTGATCGGATGATGTAGTTCCAGCATCTACCAGCAGGTGCTCATGATCAGTGTCCCACCGGCCCAACACTGAGATTAGATGAAACTGAAACCAGCATTGGGTCAGTTTTACATTTCCTTTGTCTTTATCACCCCTGCTGGGGACTTCTGGAAGTGTCGATGAGTCGAGTTTGATTTTAGTTTTGAGAAAGGAGAATGGGAAAGAAAATGTGAAAGTCTTGAGAATCGGATTGTGTTTAAGTATTTTCTTTATCGAGAATTAACAAAAATACAGATTATTTTCATTCTCCGAGTTTTGTTTTAATTTTTCATGTCAAGTTTCTCTTATTTTTACTTGTGTTCCTATTAATTAGCCTTTAAATTGTATATATTATTAATTAAACCTTTTTATTATCCCATGTGATTCCGATACGAGTTTGTGCTAAATGACCCGTCCAGCTGGTAAATGTGTCCCAGCATGTGTTCAATGTCTCCTCAGCGCTCACAAATATTGATAATCCTGCAGTTCTAGAGTTTATTCTCGCTCAACAGTTCAAATGCAAAATAATAGTCTGAAAGTAATCTTTTAGTTGTTTTAAAGGTATTTGTGTAATAAACTTTTGTTTTGAATAAAGGGTAAAAATTTGTTTGTTTGTTTGTTTGGCTTATTTATTGAAAATACAAATTTCTCACCTTTCGTGAAACACAGGAACAGACCGAAGAAAACAAATATATGAATCATATCCAGAACAGTTCGCCACAATTCATCTTCATCGTGAAACTCTTGTTTTCTTGCATGCGCATGTTTAATAACATCCCAAAAATTCACAAATATTTGATCAGCTTCATTTCTCAAATCGATTAAACTTCGACTGGAGAAGTGTCCATTTTAGCCAAGTTAGAAACTGCACACTTAAAACAAAATGCATTAAAGAGTGCTGAGCGTCCTGCGTCCCATCTGCTGCTCAAACTGTGTGGAACCGCCCACTTTATACAATCCACTGGGAGTGCCAATCCAAGTCTCGCAAGAGTCTCAATCGCTGCTACTAAGTTTTTGTTTGACTAAGGTTAGATTTAGTGGTAGGGTTAAGGTTAGGGTCAGGTTTAGGCTTATGGGTTGGTTGAAGGTTTCTGTCGTTTTCAATAGTTTGGTGAAGCTGTTTATTCACTAAATGTTTAGATAAATGTACTATTAAAGGTGCATTCAGTAGTTTGGAGCCAATTGTGTAGGTACACTTGGTTATGCTTAGAACATTGTTGTTTGGTGACACGAACAGCGAAAAGAAAAAGAATGAGCTTTATTGCCAAGAATGCGTAAAGACACACAAGGAATTTGTCACGGTGACAGAACTGTCTTTAGAAATAACGTGAAACGTAGACAGTCTCCAAAGATTATTGATATGAGGAACAATAAAAATCTGTTCTTAACAGCAGAATCACATTCACTTGATTTCTGACCTTTGTTTTTGGGCAAAACAATTATATTATAAGAGTAAAAATAACTTTAGAAATGACCTCAAACTCGGACATTTTCCAGATGCAAATGACATTCCAAAGCTGACGGGGGCAGCAGAGACGATCATGCTGATCCACAGCAATAGATGGCAGTATAGCGACTAACACCACTGTCGTATGGTTACTTAAAGTACATGAAGAAGAGCTAAAACTCAAATATAAGAAGGGAATAAATGTATTATGAAGCTTGGCTGGGACAGATTGGGGGGCTAGTCGCCCTTCTCTAAGGAGAGTATATAGTGTCTTAATAAGATCCACTATACAGGTGAAATTCGAAAAATTAGAATATCGTGCAAAAGTTCATTAATTTCAGTAATTCAACTTAAAGGTGAAACTAATATATTATATAGACTCATTACAAGCAAAGTAAGATATTTCAAGCCTTTATTTGATATAATTTTGATGATTATGGCTTACAGCTTATGAAAACCCCAAATTCAGAATCTCAGAAAATTAGAATATTACATGAAATCAATAAAAAAAAAGGATTTTAAATACAGAAATGTCGGCCCTCTGAAAAGTATAATCATGCATATGTACTCAGTACTTGGTTTGGGCCCCTTTTGCATTAATTACTGCCTCAATGCGCGTGGCATGGACGCTATCAGCCTGTGGCACTGCTGAGGTGTTATGGAAGACCAAGATGCTTCAATAGCGGCCTTCAGCTCTTCTGCATTGTTTGGTCTCATGTCTCTCATCTTTCTCTTGGCAATGCCCCATAGATTCTCTATATGGGGTTCAGGTCAGGCGAGTTTGCTGGCCAATCAAGCACAGTAATACCATGGTCATTGAACCAGGTTTTGGTACTTTTGGCAGTGTGGGCAGGTGCCAAGTCCTGCTGGAAAATGAAGTCAGCATCTCCATAAAGCTTGTCTGCTGAAGGAAGCATGAAGTGCTCTAAAATGTCCCGGTAGAGCGGCTGCGTTGACTCTGGACTTAATAAAGCACAGTGGACCAACACCAGCCGATGACATGGCTCCCCAAACCAACACAGACTGTGGAAACTTCACACTGGACTTCAAGCATCTTGGATTGTGTGCCTCTCCATTCTTCCTCCAGACTCTGGGACCTTGGTTTCCAAATGAGATGCAAAATTTGCTCTCATCAGAAAAGAGGACTTTGGACCACTGAGCAACAGACCAGTTCTTTTTTCTTTAGCCCAGGTAAGGCGTTTGACATTTGAAGCCCATGTCCAGGACCCGTCTGTGTGTGGTGGCTCTTGATGCAGTAACTCCAGCCTCAGTCCACTCCTTGTGAAGCTCCCCACACATTTGAATGGCCTTTTCCTGACAATCCTCTCCAGGCTACGGTCATCCCTGCTGCTTGTGCACCTTTTTCTTCCACACTTTTCCCTTCCACTTAACTTTCTATTAATGTGCTTTGATACAGCACTTTGAGAACATCCAACTTCTTTTGCAATTACCTTTTGAGGCTTTCCCTCCTTGTGGAGGGTGTCAATGATGGTTTTCTGCACAACTGTCAGGTCAGCAGTCTTCCCCATGATTGCGAATTCAACTGAACCAGACTGAGAGACCATTTAAAGGCTCAGGAACCCTTTGCAGGTGTTTAGCTGATTAGAGTGTGACACTTTGAGCCTACAATACTGAACCTTTTCACAATATTCTAATGTTCTGAGATTCTGAATTTGGGGTTTTCATAAGCTGCAAGCCATAATCATCAAAATTATATCAAATAAAGGCTTGAAATATCTTACTTTGCTTGTAATGAGTCTATATAATATATTAGTTTCACCTTTTAAGTTGAATTACTGAAATTAATGAACTTTTGCACGATATTCTAATTTTTCGAGTTTCACCTGTAGTTCCAGCATCTACCAGCAGGTGCTCATGATCAGTGTCCCACCGGCCCAACACAGAGATTAGATTGAAACTGAAACCAGCATTGGGTCAGTTTTACATTTCCTTTGTCTTTATCACCCCTGCTGGGGACTTCTGGAAGTGTCGATGAGTCGAGTTTGATTTTACTTTTGAGAAAGGAGAATGGGAAAGAAATGTGAAAGTCTTGAGAATCGGATTGTGTTTTAGTATTTTCTTTATCGAGAATTAACAAAAATACAGATGATTTTCATTCTCCGTGTTTTGATTTAATTTTTCAAGTCACGTTTCTCTTATTTTTACTTGTGTTCCTATTAATTAGCCTTTAAATTGTATATATTTTTAATTAAACCTTTTTATTAACCCATGTGATTCCAATACGAGTTTGTGCTAAATGACCCGTCCAGCTGGTAAATGTGTCCCAGCATGTGTTCAATGTCTCCTCAGCGCTCACAAATATTGATAATCCTGCAGTTCTAGAGTTTATTCTCGCTCAACAGTTCAAATGCAAAATAATAGTCTGAAAGTAATCTTTTAGTTGTTTTAAAGGTATTTGTGTAATAAACTTTTGTTTTGAATAAAGGGTAAAAATTTGTTTGTTTGTTTGTTTGGCTTATTTATTGAAAATACAAATTTCTCACCTTTCGCGAAACACAGGAACAGACCGAAGAAAACAAATATATGAATCATATCCAGAACAGTTCGCCACAATTCATCTTCATCATGAAACTCTTGTTTTCTTGCGTGCGTGTGTTTAATAACATCCAAACAAATATTTGATCAGCCGTTTCATTTCTCAAATCGATTGAACTTCGACTGGAGATGTGTCCATTTTAGCCAAATTAGAAACTACACACTTAAAACAAAATGCATTAAAGAGTGCCGAGCGTCCGTGTCCCGAGTCTTGCGTCCCATCTGCCGCTCAAACTGTGTGGAACCGCCAACATTATACAATCCACTGGGACCGCCAATCCAAGTCTCGCGAGAGTCTCAATCGAGGTTACTAAGTTTAGTTTGACTAAGGTTAGATTTAGTGGCAGGTTAAGGTTAGGGTCAGGTTTAGGCTTATGGGTTGGTTGAAGGTTTCTGTCGTTTTCAATAGTTTGGTGAAGCTGTTTATTCACTAAATGTTTTGATAAGTTCACTATTAAAGGTGCATTCAGTAGATTGGAGCCAATTTAAAAAGTTGTACACATTAAAAAATGAATTGTGTTTTTGTGAAATTTGATCTGAATGGTGTACACTCACATGAAATGACGACTGTACTCATAATAGTTTTCTATAAAAAGTATTTTATTCTACATGGTGCGGGTCACCCCTTCAGTGTGTTTCGCCATGTTGAAATCACATGACCCTCTGCGTTTTCACTAACAGAATCCTCGTGCTCATTGGCTGTGTAGGTACGCTTGGTTAACATTTATTGAAAATAGAAATTTCTCACCTTTCGCGAAACACAGGAACAGACCGAAGAAACAAATATATGAATCATATCCAGAACAGTTCGCCACAATTCATCTTCATCATGAAACTCTTGTTTTCTTGCGTGCGCGTGTTTAAAAACATCGAAAAAAATTCACAAGTATTTGATCAGCGGTTTCATTTCCCAAATCGATTAAACTTCGACTGGAGAAGTGTCCATTTTAGCCAAGTTAGAAACTGCACACTTAAAACAAAATGCATTAAAGAGTGCTGAGCGTCCCGAGTCTTGCGTCCCATCTGCCGTTCAAACTGTGGAACCGCCCACTTTATACAATCCACTGGGAGTGCCAATCCAAGTCTCGCGAGAGTCTCAATCAAGGTTACTAAGTTTTAGTTTGGCTAAGGTTAGATTTAGTGGTAGGTTAAGGTTAGGATCAGGTTTAGGTTTATGGGTTGGTTGAAGGTTTCTGTAGTTTTCAATAGTTTGGTGAAGCTGTTTATTCACTAAATGTTTAGATAGGTTCACTATTAAAGGTGCATTCAGTAGTTTGGAGCCAATTGTGTAGATACACTTGGTTATGCTTAGAACATTGTTGTTTGGTGACACGAACAGCGAAAAGAATCAGAAGGAGCTTTATTGCCAAGAATGCGTAAAGACACACGAGGAATTTGTCATGGTGACAGAACGGTCTTTAGAAATAACGTGAAACGTAGAAAGTCTCCAAAGATTATTGATATGAGGAACAATAATAATCTGTTCCTAACAGCAGAAGTATGTTTGCTTGATTTCTGACCTTTGTTTTTGGGTAAAAATAACTTTAGAAATGACCTCAAACTCTGACATTTTCCAGATGCAAATGACATTCCAAAGCTGACGGGGGCAGCAGAGACGATCATGCTGATCCACAGCAAAAGATGGCAGTATAGCGGCTAACACCACTGTCGTATCGTTACTTAAAGTACATGAAGAAGAGCGATGCTAACACTCAAATGTAAGAAGGGAATAAATGTATTAAGAAGCTTGGCTGGGACAGATTGGGGGGCTAGTCGCCCTTCTCTAAGGAGAGTATAAAGTGTCTTAATAAGATCCACTACAGATTATAACATTTTTATATATAGTTCAGCTTCTGCATCTTTGAAAAAAGGTAGAAGTTATCCAATCCCAGGCATTAAGAATTTGTTGTGGTGCATTCAGATCTTCACCAGCAGCTGCTCTTCAAGTGGAAGTGGGAGAAATGCATTTGGAAATTCGCTGGATACAATTGAAAATGGTTTACTGGATAGCAATAAAAGCACATAGTTAAAGTCATCCTGTAAAGAAAGTTCTGGACAACTGTTGGGAACATGAGTATTCACAGTTGGTGATTTTCAGCTGGAACGCAAATAATGAGGCTCACCGAATGTTGAAGTAAGCCCAACAGTGGCACTGCCAGTGTTACCTCACTGGATGTTTCCAATGGCATCAGTCGATTTACATTTGCTGGAAAAAATAAACGACAAACAAAGATGGGTTTCTAAGGACATGGTAGTGAGGCAATATATAGTTTAAGAGTATTATTATTGTATACAAATCTATACTGACGGTTCAAAGGATCCAGAGTCTGGACAAACAGCAGCAGCTGAAGTTATTCCTCAGTTTGACTATAAAATAGGGAAAAGAACATCTAATCATTGATCTGTTTACTCATCGGAAATGACAGCAAAACTGTTGGCTCTTCAGTGGGTGGAAGAAGTTCAGCCACTAAATGTGCTGGTCTGTTCTGACCCTCTTTCTGGCCTTACCAGCTTAATGAATGGGAAATCTAATTCTAGACAGGAAATTATTTTTGAAAACCTTCAGACATTGTTTAGAATACAACAAAAAGGGTTATAAACATTCTTTCTGTGGCTAGCAAATGAAATGGCTAAACTGGCATTAAAGTATCCAAAAATAGATATTGATGCACCACTGAGTAAAGCGAAATTAAAGGATTAATTAAAGAGAGGATGTGGGAAGAAATGTGGACCCAGGAGAGAAAGGGAAGACATCTATATGGAAAGAAAAAAGATGTAGGACATGAGAGAGTAGTTCGTAGCAAAAGAAACAGTAATTTCATGACGCTGTATGGGACACACTGCATTGAACCAGTCACTATTTAAGATAGGAAAGCATAATAATGGATTGTGCAATAATTGTGGATTATTGGAAACTGTTGAACATGTTCTATTTGAATGCATAATTATTACAAAGAAAGATCTCTGCTCGGAGAAGAAGTTAAAGCCATATCCATAAATAGTTTAACATTACATAACTTATTGAATAACAATTCAAAAGTGACTAAGGCTGTATTAGTTTACCTAAAGTCTAAAGTCTTTGGGAAAAATGATATTCAGATTAAAAAATTACATTTTAGGTAGGCGTTCTTACCCCTCTCTTTTCCGTCTTTTTATTTCCTCCTTCATCAATGCCTCATACTCCATCCCAGTAGGTGGCGTAACTGCACCTGAGCTGCTTTGCCAACCGCCAATAAATCCAAAGAAGAAGAAGAATGCTAACGTTAGCTAGAGAACTACTTTAATGTTGTTGAAGCTTATATTGGTGTTGGATATTGTGTTTGACGTTTGAGAACAATCCATAGGAAATAATTGTTACATTAGCCCATTACACTGATAATTGAACACCTTTTACTGAATCATCCATACAACATGATGAGGTCATGTGAAATATTATTAAGAGAGCTTTTTCTTGGTATTAGACCTCCTGGCTTTCATGATGTGTTTTTAAAATGTCAGTTGGTATTATTAGTTGACTGCCACATAATGTATGATATGTATGATATGTAATGTACAGAGTCTTATTCATTGTGAAACTGTGTTTTCTTAATATCATGAATCACACTGAAGGCCTAGACTGTAAACGCATGGGTCGCGGCTGTTAAAATCTAACATCATATTTTCATGAATCATTGGTATATTGTGCCCACATCCGCATGAGATAAGATGTAATCTGAGATGAATAAGATGTATATGGACCTGAAATACCTGAAAGTGAAAGAAGTCATGACATGACCACAAGATGAACTCTTAGAAAGACACACTGACACAGCTACATTAAAATATACAATAATTTAGCACACTTTTATCTAAAGCAACTTACAAATGAGGAATGATAAAACACAATCGATTCACTATTAAAAGTTACTGGACTATGAGCATGCAAAAAAATTAAGAAAGCGCAACGGACCAGGATATGATGTCACACGCGAGGGCTTCTAATTCTAATAAATAAATAACAAATAATAGCACATTCAAATCTTTAATATCCTATCTACTCACTTTTATAAATAAAAACAGTAAAGAGTGTCTTAATACAGATGCTTTATATCAAGCAATAACTCACCCATCAATGCCCCACTGTATTAAATAAATAAATCATTCTTAAGACAATTCTTATAATGCATTCTGTGTCATATAAGATGCAGATTTTGTTTTATACAGCAGATTATAGTCAGACTTTCACTTCCTTTTTCAACGTCTCTCATCATCGGAAAGCAACAAATGCCGTGAGAACATTAACAATGAGGAACAATCACCACCCGTACCTGTTTTTATCTCCCTCTGACAATAACTCACACCTGTCATGACAGAGTTAGTGCTATCTAAAATTCTGTTATCATTTACCCACCCTCATGCTGTATCAAACCTTTATGACTTTAGTACGTGGAACACAAAGGGCAGAATGACCACCAACATTTATATTCATTGAAAAGATGCAGTTCAAATGAATTGTGACTGAGGTTAACATCCTGCCTAACATCTCCTTTTGTGTTTCACTAAAGAAAGAAAGAAAGTCATACATGTCTGTCTATCTATCTGTCTGTCTGTCTATCTATCTGTCTGTCTGTCTGTCTGTCTATCTGTCTGTCTATCTATCTGTCTGTCTGTCTGTCTATCTGTCTGTCTGTCTATCTGTCTGTCTGTCTGTCTGTCTATCTATCTGTCTGTCTATCTGTCTGTCTATCTATCTATCTGTCTGTCTGTCTGTCTGTTAGCAGATTTTAAAAGTTTTATAGGATGTATCGGTGCAACAATTCTAAACATTCAATATTTAGCTTATTTCTTCATTGTTTTCTTATTTCTGTTGCAATAACAAGATCACAAACGATGGTCAGTTTGCTTTGATATTCATTAGAAAAGATGCTAATCATAGTTATTCAGAATTGTGTTGTGAGTATGCCGAATGCTCATATTATTAGTTTTAAAATACAGACAATTGATAGAAAAGGAAACTATTTCATTTGCCTCCATGTTTCTACTCAGTTCACACCTTCTAGAGATGTTTTGACACTTTTGGTTCTGGTAGGCCACCATTTCCTGAAAAACAATATGGCAAGATGCCAAACAGTGTCGCCCCTAGCAACCATAATTAACAGCCATATTGAGCTGATGATGCACCTGCTCCACATTCATACAGTACAGTGATGATGCTGGTTAAGCTAGATTGAAATCCTGCAAGGGTCACCATCACACCAGCATCCTTTACTGAAGGATCAGCAACTAAAACACAAGATTAGCTGGTGAGCAACAATGCTCGTCTTTTCAGCAGGGAAATTATCAGTTTATTGCAAGTCATGTTCGGCCGCTGTATGAAACCACAATTCCATTGTCCAATAAGAGACGGTTTGTTTATGGAAAGTAGGAAATTTGTTTTTGTTTGTGGGTTGGATATCTGTTGCAGGAGAGGAAGTTAGTCTGTCTTCATTTAACAACACCTGTAAATGACTGTAATTACAAATGTCTGGAAAAACCCAACAGATGATTTTTACTTTATTTTTAATGTTTATACACTCACCTAAAGGATTATTAGGAACACCTGTTCAATTTCTCATTAATGCAATTATCTAATCAACCAATCACATGGCAGTTGCTTCAATGCATTTAGGGGTGTGGTCCTGGTCAAGACAATCTCCTGAACTCCAAACTGAATGTCAGAATGGGAAAGAAAGGTGATTTAAGCAATTTTGAGCGTGGCATGGTTGTTGGTGCCAAACGGGCGGTCTGAGTATTTCACAATCTGCTCAGTTACTGGGATTTTCACGCACAACCATTTCTAGGGTTTACAAAGAATGGTGTGAAAAGGAAAAACATCCAGTATGCGGCAGTCCTGTGGGCTGAAAATGCCTTGTTGATGCTAGAGGTCAGAGGAGAATGGGCCGACTGATTCAAGCTGATAGAAGAGCAACTTTGCCTGAAATAACCACTCGTTACAACCGAGGTATACAGCAAAGCATTTGTGAAGCCACAACACGCACAACCTTGAGGCGGATGGGCTACACCAGCAGAAGACCCCACCGGGTACCACTCATCTCCACTACAAATAGGAAAAAGAGGCTACAATTTGCAAGAGCTCACCAAAATTGGACAGTTGAAGACTGGAAAAATGTTGCCTGGTCTGATGAGTCTCGATTTCTGTTGAGACATTCAGATGGTAGAGTCAGAATTTGGCGTAAACAGAATGAGAACATGGATCCATCATGCCTTGTTACCACTGTGCAGGCTGGTGGTGGTGGTGTAATGGTGTGGGGGATGTTTTCTTGGCACACTTTAGGCCCCTTAGTGCCAATTGGGCATCGTTTAAATGCCACGGCCTACCTGAGCATTGTTTCTGACCAAGTCCATCCCTTTATGGCCACCATGTACCCATCCTCTGATGGGTACATGGTTTCTTGAACATGACAATGAGTTCACTGTACTAAAATGGCCCCCACATTCACCAGATCGCAACCCAATAGAGCATCTTTGGGATGTGGTGGAACGGGAGCTTCGTGCCCTGGATGTGCATCCCACAAATCTCCATCAACTGCAAGATGCTATCCTATCAATATGGGCCAACATTTCTAAAGAATGCTTTCAGCACCTTGTTGAATCAATGCCACGTAGAATTAAGGCAGTTCTAAAGGTGAAAGGGGGTCAAACACAGTATTAGTATGGTGTTCCTAATAATCCTTTAGGTGAGTGTATATAGTTAATTAGGTGGAGGCCAATGTTAAGAGTCTAATTCTGGGGTCTGGGTATATCAGCGAGTATTGACACTGACTATCACCCCTGGAGTCGGGAGTTTGAATCCAGGGAGCGCTGAGTGACTCCAGCCAGGTCTCCTAAACAACCAAATTAGCCCGGTTACTAGGGAGGTTAGAGTCACACGGTGTAACCTCCTTGTGGTCGTGATTAGTGGTTCTAGCTCTCAATGGGGCGTGTGGTGAGTTGTGTGTGGATCGTAGCATGAGCCTCCACATGCTGTGAGTCTCCACCATGTCATGCTCAACGAGCCACGTGAGAAGATGCACGGATTGACAGTCTCAGAAAAGGAGGCAACTGAGACTGTCATTGAAGTGAGCATCTTCTGGTTTTGCATGCCAACCCCATGCCAAGAGCCACTAACCTCATCTAAACTTCAGTGGGGACTTTTATGAACTCTGTGTCATATTGTAACTCTGACTTTTGATGAAAAATAGATTAAATCCCTCCCAATAAACACACCTAATAGATCAGTACCTTTAACATTAAGTATGTTTTTCCCAAGTAGAAATTTCAAGGGGAACTTTTACTGTAATAAAATTTCATCAGAGTATCTGTACTTTTACTAAAGTACAGGATTTGTGTACTTCATCCATCACTGGAAAATAGTGATAGATATTGTTTGCATCAAGAGTAAATAGCAACAAATAGCATCTTGTGCACTTGAAAAAAAAAATTGATGTAAATTGAAATAATAAACTATTTGTATTAACAGTAAACTGTCTGAGCAATAGTGGGCGGAGTTAAAACAGCCTTATTTGGTTCTTGAGCTCTGACTTTAGTTTCCAGTAAAGTTGTTTACTCTGTTGTTGAGGTAAGAACAGGGGGTTCATGTGAGCTCTTCACCCAAACACCCACATACACCATATGTTCATCTGCACATTTACTTGCACACATACCTCAGATGACCAATAATAGTCACATAATTCTACATCTACTGTGTCTGTAGGTAAAAGAAAACCACATTGATTTAGCACACAGTTCATACAATATACTAACCTAAATAAACTAAACCACATTCTGACACTGAAACTGAGCTGGTAGTGTGTCACAGTGCATGAGGCATCTAATTTGTTTCTAAAATAAGTTCATTGGTATGGGAAATTAGCAGGTTTGCTTAATGCAACTTCAGAGATGAGTGCATTGCATCATCAATGGGAATTTGACTGGATGATTTAATACTTGCATTTGTTATTGAGTCAATTTTACTTTATCAAAAGACTATTTTCAATATTGAAATCATGCTTATAAAAAGAGTTGAACTTTTTCTGAACAGAGCAAATCCCAGCAGCCATGATCCAACATTTAGTGGATTGCCTGGAGAGATGAGTGCAACCAAAAGTTGGATAAACTCCCCATTATTGCCCATTTGAAATGAAAAATTGGTAATGCAACTTCAGTCCAACAATATTGCCTGTAGAGATGAGTGCATTGCATCATCGATTAAAAAATGGGAATTTGACTGGATGATTTACATACATGCATTTGTAATTGAGTCTTTCATCTTTACATTTAACATGCCGATTTGACTTCATCAAAAGACTGTTTTAATCATGCTTATAAAAACTGTTGATCTTTTTTGAACAGAGCAAATCCCTGCAGCCATGATCCAACATTTAGTGGATTGCCTGGAGAGATGAGTGCAGCCAAAAGTTGGATAAACTCCCCGTTATTGCCCATTTGAAATGAAATGTTCAGCAAGAACACAGTGTTATGGTGTGATGTTCTGGTGTCTAAATCCAGTACACAGGGCCGTATAGTGAATGAGACTGATGACCTCACTGATGCTTTACTGTCGATTTCAAGAGGCACAAGAATGAAATCCAGGGGCGTAGAATTTGGTAGGGACGCTAGGGACGTGTCCCTACCAATATCCAATGACCACTGATTTGCCCCAGCAATAATTTCGATAAAAAAATTAATATATTTATATATAAAATCAATTTTATATAAAAATTAAATATATTTATATATAAAACCAATTTTATATAAAAAATAAATTATATGTATATATAAAACCACTCGAGCGTTCTGTGAAAAAGGCGCAATTCCTGGTACACGTGGTTCTCTATTATAAGTCCCGCCTCGCGAACCGACATCGCTAATCCGATTGGCTTTCCTTTTTCTTTCTAACTTGTGAAAGGCTGGAGAAGAGCCAAAGATCCTCCGAAACCTAGAAGTGGTAAGTGGGAGAAATCAACAGCTCTGTGAACAAAAATACGGGACAAATCGCGTCACATATTGATTATGGGACAGTGCAGTTTTTTCAATGTATGACAATCACGGGATAAATAGCAAACCTAAACTGTGTGTGTGTGTGCGTGCGTGCGTGCGAGCGTGTGTGATGGGCACTTACAATGAAAGATCATGACAACAGGCTATTTTATATGTTCTTGCTATTTAAAAAGGTGTATAAATCTGACAAATCATGTTTCTATTTAAGTCCAGTGTTTTGCACAAGTTTCTGTAAGGGTTGTGTTTTGGGGTGGGGCTTGGTCTAGGTCGTTTAAAATATGAATCATTAACTTGATAAAAAAAAAAAAAGTGGAAGTCTGCAATGTCCTGAGCTTAAACATATAGTGAAACAAACATGTGTTTGTCAATTAGGCTAATTTTTTGATGTGCTGAGTCAGGATGGCTGCTAAAAAAGAAAAGTAGACATTAGGAGCTACTTTAAAACAAACACAAGTAAGTCATTTAAAATATTTTCTCAATTGCTAAAGTGTAGAGTCATCAACAATTGTAAAAATAATAATTAGCCATAAATGTTTTCCCTCACTGTTAATTCCCTCAATGTGTTATTTTGCCAGCTGAGGTGACCGAAACAGTCCTGCTAGGTAGTAGCTCAGGAAGAGAGGCAGGGTCACAGGTGAGGTCAAGCTATGACATGATGTTGACATGTTAGTAGTGAGATTCATTATTGTGACAATTGTTAGGCAGATGATCTGCTATAGTTCTTCAATGTGTGTTTGAAATGAGAGCTTTGATTAGGCACAAGTTGTTGTCTCATTTTTCATATGCATACATTGTTTCATTTTATCAGGTGACCGAAACAGTCCTGCTAGGTAGTAGCTCAGGAAGAGAGGCAGGGTCACAGGTGAGGCCTAGGCTGGTAACAATGTAATCATAAGAGTAAATGTAGATATTTGTTTTGTATTACATTGAGGTTGCACTGGTATATTAAGAGGTTTAATACATTGACCCATTCATTTCATTTCCTGAATCGAATCCTCCGGGGATGTCCCCACCAATCTCAAAATCAAACCTACGCCTCTG